>NC_058409.1:110935835-111124663 GCF_002201575.2 Neomonachus schauinslandi
TATTTTTTTCCCTCAGTTTTAAGTATTCTTATATATTAGATGTATTAGTCCTTTATCTGTGATATGTGTTGCAGATATTCTCTTCCAGTTTATTAGATATTTTTTAGTTTAAGGAATTTACCCTGAAGATACACCTCCAACAATACAAAATACGTATGCATAAGATTATTGCAACATTGTTTGTAACTGCAAAATATTGAAAACAAACTAAACGCCCATACAAAGAAGACTGACTGAATAAACTTTGGTATACCCACCCAAGGAAGTTCTATGACATTGTATAAAAGAATGAGGGAGATCCCTGTGAATTGATATGTACTGATTTTCAGGATATTTGTAAATTGAGAAAAGCAAGTTGCAAACAGGTACCTATAGTATGCTATCTTTTAGGTAAGCAAGTAGGAGCATGACACAATGTGCACACATGTTTCTATATAACACAAGAAAGACAGAGATCAATGAAGCTGGTTCCATAAAGATGGCTGTGGGGTTGGAATAAAAGGGAAAGGAGTATGGAGGTAATGACACTTCTCTGAACCTAAACTTTTGCTCATTTTGTTTTATTTTCCTTGTGTTCAAAATAATTTTGAATTTCCCTTTGGATTTTTCTTGACCCATGCATTATGTAGAAACATGTCATTTCATTTTCAAATTTTGGAGGGTTTTCCAGAGTAACTCCCTTTTCTAACAGTGATACCCAATTGATACCCACTTTGCATTGTCAAGCCTAACATTCCCCACTTAGTCACACATGACTATTTTTCTTTTCTACAACTAAAAGAATATCAGATGTTTCTCTCCCAAGACTTGTAAGTTTGCTTACCTGAGAAAACAGTATGTGCCAAAGTGGAGGAAGCCAGGAAAAATATGGTTGTGTAGGAAAAGGTAGCCATTTGATCTCATCCAATGTCCTGCTCTGGTGGGACCTGGGAAAAGGCTTGAGATAGTTTATTCCTAATATCTTGCACAGCTGGCTTTCCAAACATGAGAGGACCTACTGCCCTGAGGTGTTGCATTCTTATAAACTTGACCATGATGGTCTCACACTGGCCTGACCCAAGGGTTCAGACCTGAGAGGGCCCTCTGCTTCAAAGAGAGATAGTAAACCGTTAAAAGAATTTTTTTTTTTTTCTGCCAGTAGTCATGTATAATCCCAGTCCTGGTTGGAAGAGGAACTGGGCTCCGGGCTTTCATCAGGACTGGCCCCAGGCATGTTCCTTTTACATAGGTTCACCCTATAATCTATCATCTACACTGGAACATTCATGTGAGTAAATATAAACACTCCAAGAATTTATAAAAAATTCTGAATAAACGGGTGTGGACTGAGGACTGTCCTGCGTTATCAGGGACATGTCACTTTATAATGTGAGTCATTTGATTTCCTGGGATAGACCAGTTTCTCCAGTCCTTCATTTCCTAACTAAGTGTCTTCTTGCAGACCACTTACACGTGCTCAAATACAAAGAATGAATTGAAAATAGAATTGTTGGTCTTGGGTCATAAAAATTATGTATACCTTTCCTGATGCAAGAATCAGGATAAATATCTTGATCTAAATATAATTTTTATGATTCTTAGATAGGTACACATAATTTTATATATATCAGAGAGATCTGAGTTCAGATTCTAGCTTCAACATCTCCTAGAAGTGTGAGCCTTAGAAAAAGGATGAACTTCAAAGCATATTGAGATGGTCAACTGATACTATTGTAAGTAAAGAGTTTATTTGTATTAAATTGCCAATTTCTTTAGCCACACTCTTCTCTTATAGGGTTGGAAATACTTAGGCCCAGAGAGAAGATGTTTTCCAAGTCATTTCCTCAACTTCCTCCTGTCCTTCTGTCATTCTGTCTCTTCTCCAAATTGTAGCTGGTGGGCATGCAGGGAAATGAGGGAGAATCCTATTAGCTGCTAGTGAATTTTCCCCTACTTTCATGTGCAGAGGAAGCAAAAGGAAGATACTGGAGGAGAACAAACACATGGGAAAACCTACTGACAGAAGAAATGCCGAGATCCCACCACTTATTTGAACTAAGGATGGAGAAGATGAAGAAACATTACCTGAATGAGTTGCTGCAGAATGTGAGTCTGCTCTAGTCACCCTGAGGTCAGAGCTAGCCTTAAGTAAAGTTGCTATTCTATGAATCTGTGCCAGGGGCATGCTGAGCACAGGGAGCAGCCTCCTAGCTCAGCTGAGTGACCACTTACTTGGCATGAAATTACTCTAATGGCTGTTTCCTACTTTGATCCCTCTCTTGAACCACCTCTTCTGGTGTTTCATGTTCCAGCAGGCAGGGAGAGATCTGAAGGTTCCATACTTGTGGTTTCTGTTGTGGACATGAGAACAAGAAGGACCAGCATCCTAAATATTTGATCGCATTTGCAAAGGTTAATTGCCTACCACATTGCAGATGACCTGGTGGAATTTCTTGCCTAATTCAAGGCTGATTCATCTTTCTGGTCTCTTCTGCCTCCTGAGTCACTTAGTCCATTCTGCTTCTCAGAAGGTTTACCTGTTTTATCTTTCTAGGACATGATTTCTGACATCAGCCCAAGAAACTCGGGTACTGCAACCAATAATCTTTGCAATACTCAAGGCTCCCAGTTTCTCCACTTGTTTCCCTCTACTTAAACATAGGAAAGCCTAAAAATGTGCCGTTAACTGGAAAATTTCTATCACATAGACCTTAAACTCTCTCAAGTAGTTAGCACGCCTTTTGCTGCTTTGTCTTTTTTTCTCTACCTGAGTCCCATAGTTTGACATTTAAAATTTAGCTTCTTGACATGGCCATACTCTCTTGACATCCTACCCTTTATTCTTCCCTCTTCCAAGCCAGAATAAACTCAACTTCCTATTTTCCTACTAAGACCTCAGTTAATCTTGGTTGGCCACCTAAACCTGCTAGGCTCTTAAGAAAGCCTCTTATTTAATATCATGTTGCTAACTAGGCCACCCATCTCCAATATCATTTCTTTTTCTTTAATCAATTTTTTCAACTATCTGACCATACCTCCCCTATATGACTTTGAGTAGAAAAGTTCACCTCTTCTTTATTAAGTAGGGAAGCTTCAGGATGAACCAACTCCACTTTTTTTCTCCTTGCCTTGTAATTCTGCAAATTTTATCACTTATTTTTCTTTCTATTTTTCTGCTTCTCTTCATATCAACTTACGAGGGATCTACACATTCATCCATCCCTTTCTTTCTGCCAATACCTGGTTATGTGGTCTACACTCCTCATCACATTTACTCCTTATAATAATCCCATGAGGTTTATAGCATTGTGAGACTTGTATAAGAGAAAAAGATACTGAAGCTTAGAAGAGTAAATTCATTTGCTGGGGCTAACTAGCTACTAAAGAGTGGTAATGAAGTAACTAGCTACTAATGGTCAGATATGGGATTCAAACACAGGTATGTTTAACTACAAAGCCCATGTTCACTTACTTTCTCTCATCTTAGAGAATGAATGTTCCCTTTAACTTATCTATCAATCTTCTTAGACCAACACCATGAATGTCTTGTGTGATACTTTATGCTTTTCTTGGCAGCATCTTTGATTTTCCCCTCTTTGTCCCTCCTTCCAAAGGCGGTACTCTTAATCTCTCCATAATACTGCCTCCTAGGTAATTAGATTGTGTCTAGTCCACCAAGATATAACCCTACTGGAATTTTGACTGGAGTCAATAACATCTTTATAAAGTATGTATAAAAACATGTATAAAACATGTTAAAACATGATAAAAAACATCTTTTCATACATGAATATGACATGCCTTCTTTTCAATTGCAGGGGAATTCTTCTACTTACTCAATGTATAGGAATTCCTAGAATGCAATTTTTAAAACACAATCTGATCTTGTTGCCCTATTCAAATCTACCATTGGCTCTTTCTTGGTTATATTATGGGGTTATTATTTATGATAAAACTTGAATGTGAAGAAATTTAACATCTTATTTTGTATAACTGAAATCAACTTGTTCATGAATATCCAAATTCTATCAGTAATAGACAAAAGTAACTTGGGGACCTGTGACTTTGGGAGCAGGAGATAGAGGTTGAATGAAGTATGGATCATAAGAGTGAAGATAAGGGAAGAAAATAATTAGGTTTTTGGATCCTCTTAGCACTAGTGTCAACCTTTCTAGTGTCTGTAGAAGCATTTACTTTAGAAATTAAATTCAAGTGAGAAAAGAAAACTGCCTACACAACTAAAGACAGCTTTATCTGTTGAAGATTCTGAGGTCTTTGGCTAATAATTACCTGTTGCTTCTCTGGAGCTCCATTTCCCTGGTTTTTTAGAGATCCTTTGCATACCAGCATAAGGTTAGTTTTGCCAGTTAAAAAAGGCACTAACATTAAGAAGATGATCTCTCCTGATCTTTGTAGGAAAATGGTGGATGGCGAAGTCAGATTTCTTCACCCATCTTTAAAAAAAAAACAGGGCTTAATCTAAATCTGGAGAGTACATAACATTGCCCAGTGCCCATGCCTGCAGTATAACTGGAAATCAGACAATATTATCTACTTTGCATTCCATGCAATTAGGGAAGTACACTTCCAACACCAGCAACATTAACACAAAAGATAGAAAGATTACAGATGACTTGAATAACCCTACTTACCAACTTGACATAACTGAAATTTATAAAACTTCTGGATCTGTAGTAGGTATAATTTCCCTATTTTTACCACTAAGTACAAATGAAATACACATAAAATAAACATAAGAAGACAGTAAGGGGGAGAGAAAGTGGATTGGCTAGGGATCTGGGGACTTGAAGAATAATACGCTGGTGAGTTTCCTGGGTTTTCTGTTTGCTTCATGTATCCAGACTTGGAGCTGAGGAAGATAGCAACCTGCAAACACCAGGAGGCACAGGTCAAAAAACCACCCTGACAAAAGCCTGTTCTCTCTAGTTGAAGGACCAATAAAGGAGCACAAATGACTTTTTTGCCTCAAAACGTTATATCCAAGAAGCTATCATTCTCACCAGCCTGGGTTTGCAGCTGGGTTTCTTGTAGGATATGTTTCATAAATGGTGAAAAGTGTAGGCAAACCATGGGTAGCTGGACCCTCTATAAGTCACTAATGTCTTGTCAACATATTTCTTCCTTTTTGTTTAACTTGTAGGGTCTTATTCCTGATGGAACTAAGTAATGCATTCATTATTACTATTTCTATGTAATATTGTCCCATAGGTCTGGTCATGTCATTGACATTAACCAGACACCAACAGGTAGAAAAAAGGAGGGCCAGAATTTGGTTTGACTTTACCACTCCTTATTGATTACCCATTAAATTCCAGGCTTTATAGTAGGTCATAGAGGTGGCCTAGTATCCATCCATTAAATTACTGCTCTCACAAATCTTAAAGTTTTATTAAAAGTGGGTGACAAGCAGAAATCCACAAAAGTAGAAAGGCAGTCAGCTAGGAGATGTGGCAGTTGGTGAGGAAAACCTGAGTCATGTGCGGAACTAGTATCAGAAGAGAGAAAACCCACCCAACATACGATAATTAAAAGAACAGAACACTTTCTTCTCTTTGCCTGAATAAAAACTGGGGAAATCAAAGGCTCATGTCTAAGAACATAATTGAGTCCTTACTAAAATGGTCTTTTTATTCAAAAATATTTGACCTTTTTAAAAATTTCTGTCAGGATTAAAGTAGCATGCATATTCTTAAAGCCTGAAAGAAAATAAGCAATACTCTGCCTAATAATGTGATATATTTTAGGAGATGAGATTCTTGCAGTTAGAAGTTTTTAAAACTTCTTTATATGTTTGTATGTTTTTTTACATTATTTTTAATGCAGCCCATAGTAAGAAATAAATTTTATATTACAACCAAAACACAAATACACATACACTCACATATCTGAAACATCACAAAATCCTACTTACACTGTGTGCAGTGCACTATAGTATTTTCTATCATATTCTGTTTTCTTCTAGTTTATTCCATTAAGATGCAGGCTGTAGGGCGCCTGGGTGGCTCAGATGGTTAAGCGTCTGCCTTCAGCTCAGGTCATGATCCCAGGGTCCTGGGATCGAGTCCCGCATCAGGCTCCCGGCTCAGCGGGGAGCCTGCTTCTCTCTCTGACCCTCTCCCCTCTCTTGCTGTTTCTCTCTCGCTTGCTCTCTAAAAAATAAATAAAATCTTTAAAAAAAATAAAAATAAAAAAAATAAAAAAAAATAAAAAAAAAAGATGCAGGCTGTAACCCACTTTGATTTTACAATGTATTTATGAATCAGAGCCTTTAGTGTAAAAGATATTGGTTTAAAGAGTGCAAATTATTATAAAAATTAATACTTGATCTTGACAGATGTGTGTGTGTGTGTCTGTGTGTGTGTGTGTGTTCATTCCTGGCAAATAGGCAACTCACACTGATTAGAATATTGAAAAGGAGAAATCCCCCAGTAAGACCACACCAGCTCTGAACCTCCTCCAATCTGTGGGATGTTAATGGTGGGTGGGGATTCCAAGCAGAGGAAAAACTGACACTTTGAAAGATAAGCCATAAATCAGAGGGAAGAGGAGCCAGGTTAAACAGTGGACATAAATCCACCCAATGTGATTCCCTGGTGCAGGATCTTCTGACTTTCTGTCTGAGGAAATTCATGTATATACTGTAGTTGTAACTTCATCCTTCTATGCTGTATTTCCTTTTGAACAGTAAACCACGCTTTTATAAAGAAAGACATTTATCCATGTGCCTCCAAGTGTGATGGGTAGCATGCAATGAAACCAAAGGATAGCCTCATCGGATTCAACTTGAGCAGATAGTGGGGTAGCAGGGAAGTTGGAAAGGAGTGCTCTGTGCCAGGTTTCTGGGCAGAGATAATTGGTGAAGTGTGTGGATATGGCAGCATGGGGATGAAATGACAGGAAAGGACAAACAATAATTTAGGAATGCATTGAGGCAAAAATATGTTTTCCTTCTCATTTTTTAAAAGATTTTATTTATTTATTTATTTGAGAGAGAGAGCACAAACAGGGGGAGCAGCAGAGGGAGAGGGGAAAGCAGACTCCCAAGGCTCGATCCTAGGGTCCTGGGATCATGACCTGAGCTGAAGGCAGACGCTTAACCGTCTGAGCCACCCAGGCGCCCCTGCTTCTCATTTTATGCTGGAGAAGAAAAAATAAAAGAGCTTTGAAAGTTAAAGCAGCAAACACTTGGGACTACTCAAGGCTGAACTTCAGTCTCAAGGAAAAGGGGTTCCTGGTAATGTCAGCAAAGCATGGATTCTACCCCAAGAAAACCTATTAAGAAATTAGCTATTAAATGTTATGAAAGGTGGACCCTAAAGCAAATCAGGAGCACAGTTATCATAATCAGAACCCATAATCAGAGTGGGAGAATGTGCAAATCTGTCAAATTTGGAATCATCTAAACTGCACCTAGCGCTTTTTCAAAATCCGTAACTAGGATCAGTCTGAGCCTCATAATCTGGAGCAGAGCTAAACTTAATTAAGAGGGTTCAATATCTTAGCTAAGGGAAGAGAGCAGTTATTTGGATGAGAAGTGGGCAGTCGGGACAGTGATGATCAACAGAGTAAGTTCAAACCTTGAAAAGCCCTACAGTAAGCTGGGGGTCCAGAGAGCTGTAGGCCTATCTTGTGATCTAGAAGTTACCAGCAACCTTGACGATAGATGGTGAGAAATGCTTTGGAGAATAGGATGAGTTTCATTGTGAAGATATTGTTTGAGATAACATGGGAACATCCAAGTAGATGGATGGGATTTAATCTCTAATGGGATTTGAGGGGCTTCTGGGGTACTGATAATGTCTGATTTCTTGGTCTGGGTGATGCTTAAATGGGTGTGTTGATTTTGTGAAATTCTTATCTGTGCAAGATACTATATATACATGTGAAACATCAATACTGTTTTATATTAAAAATCTTAGAAATACATTAAGATAATAAAGATTAGCCAATAAAACTTAACAGTATGTCAAAGAATAGTTTACAATGAAGAAGTAAGATTTATTTCAAGAATGGAAGGACAGTTACATATTAGAAAGGAGATTACTATAATTTATTATATCAGTAGGTGAAAGGACAGTTACTATATAAATAATTGATAAATATTGTTAGTGAATTGAATAAAATCTCTATATTTGAATATTCTTTGTAATAAATAGGAAAACTGTCAAAGATAAAAAAAATATTGTAAACATTTGAAGTTGGTGAAACTGCTGGTGAGTACATAAATTTGTAGAACTTTTAAACTCTCAAATGAGAATTCATCATAAAGTTGTTTCCAGGAGCACTTGGGTGGCTCAGTCAGTTAAGCATCTGCTTTCAGCTCGGGTCATGATCCTGGAATCCCAGGATCTAACCCCACATTGAGCCCCATGTCAAGCCCCATGTCCAGCTCCCTGCTCAGAGTGAAGTCTGCTTCTCCCTCTGGCCCTCACCCTACTTGTTTTCTCTCTCACTCTCTCTCTCAAATAAATAAATAAAATCTTTAAAAAAATGTTGTCTCCATAAATATTTATAACAGGAATTTTTGTGACACTGCAAAATGGAAATCATCTTACAGAGGGTTGGTCATATTTTGGTTTATCTATGAACGAAAAAATAAGTAACTATTAAAAATAATATTGTAAAAGAATATTTATTGACATGGAACTATTTCATCATATACTGTGTGACATATAAGTTTACACCTAGAATAATGTAAATTTTAATATAACATATAACAGAAATAATGTGTAATGTGGGTAAAAACAACTTTCAATAAAATTGTATGTAAAAATATAATGACAAATTCTGAATTGTTAACAATGGTTACTACTAGTTCTTAAGATTATGTATAATTTTGTATGTATTTTGAATTTGTGCCTTTTTATGTTTGTTTTCTGCATTGAAGAGGTATTATAGTATAATCTCAAAAGTGCAATGATGGCTGCCTGTGTTTTTTCTTTTTCTTTTTTTTTAAGGATTTTATTTATTTATGTGACAGAGAGAGAGACACAGCGAGAGAGGGAACACAAGCAAGGGGAGTGGGAGAGGGAGAAGCAGGCCTCCCGCTGAGCAGGAAGGTGCCCATCACCCAGTTACTCCATCCCCCCCCCACCTCCCTCTCCTCCATCAACCTTCAGTTTCATTGCTGTAGTTGAGTCTCTTAGGGTTTGTCTCCCTCTCTGATTTCGTCTGATTTTTTTGAATTAGTGTTTTCATTTTCTTTAGGTAAAACTTTGGCTTTTACATTTAGAGAGTTGGGAAGCCATTAGGTGATTTGAACAGAGGAGATATTGTTAAAAGACATTTCTCTAAATGCTAGAATAAATAAGGAGAGGAATAGCAAGATTCAGGAGAGCAGCTAGGAGATATATTAGTGTTTAAGAAAGGAATTCCAGCACCTGCTAGGGGTGATGAAGATAAGGCATTGATTTCTTATAATCTTTCATTGTGAAGAAAGTTGGACAGGATTGACCTTCTGATAAATTTGCTACCTTACTCCTCAGTGTTCAGAAGCCATACTACAGCTGACTAAAGAGTCAGTGAGTGATAAAGATACAAAGGGAGTGATGGTAGAAAAGGAACAGAAAGCCAGCAGGGAGTATGAATAATGTTAAGCTGCTATAATTCACTATATTTATTAAACAAGTCAAACTTGAAAAAATCCTCATTCTCAACAACTCAGTCAATACATCTATAGAAAGCAGTACCTCTCAGGCTTATCATATTATGGCCCACATAGAAAATATTATTTATAAGTTAGAGCAAAGAGATAAGGTTACCTGCCACTGGTGGCAATCAGCCTGAAGAGTCCAGGCACCCGAGGTCATGGTGCCATCCAAAAGAATCAATATTTCATCAATGTTCCATAATATACATGTCAATAATTCATATGATGACTGTAGTCCTATTCTGCCCCTCAGCCACAGAGATCAGCAGCAACAGCCCAGGCCTCCAGTGTTCACACATAATATCAGGTTGGTGCAAAAGCTCTGCGTTACCTAGGAGTTCATGCTGACAGGTGCAACTGGCCACCTTCCTTTGGATATTCCCACCTCTAACTCCTTCCCCTCCAAACTCCCCAGGCTGCTTCTTCCCAATGTTGCATACATTTAAGAGTTAAAGGTAACTTTGACTAGAGGAGGTCCCAGATTTGGTGGTAGCAATGAGAGTGGATTCCAAAGGTTCTGTCTAGGACTCTCTGCCTTTAAACTTATCTCCACCTCTCTTCTTATAGTCACCAGGAAGAACTCAGATGAGGGCCTGACTTTAGATCTTCCTTCACATACAGAATTTATGGAAACATGGGTACTCACACCAAATCACTTAGACTCCTAAGAAGTATCGTCACTGTAAAAAACCAGAATACTATAAACCAATAAAAAAAATTTATTCCAAAATAAGTGTAACTTAAATACGTATAATTAGCTTGGATTTTTAGATATATATAGAACGTTAGAACAAATTAACAAAATAAACTCTCTTTTTAAGCACACAGTGAACATTTATAAAACTAGACTATCTTTTAGGTCATAAAGGAAGCCTCAGTAAATTCCAAGGCATCACAGACTGTGTATTCTGAAATACATATGGTAATATGTATTATCCATATGCTTGCAAATTAATGAATATTCTCTGAGTTAATAAGAGAATCTTGATGGGAATTGCACAATATTTAATACTTATGACAAAGAAAATACTCATATTCATATTATTTTTTTAAAGATTTATTTATTTATTTGACAGAGATCAGCAGAGGGAGAGGGAGAGGCGGACTCCCTGCTGAGCAGGGAGCCCGATGTGGGACTCAATCCCAGGACCCTGGGATCATGACCTGAGCTGAAGGAAGACGCTTAACTCACTGAGCCGCCCAGGTGCCCAAAAATATTCATATTAATGTAAGCATATCGTTGTAGCAAATAATCCTAAAATGCAAAATGACTCAATATACTCAATAGACATATATATCCTCATTCATATAAACAATTAAATGTGGTTCCAGATGTTGGGGAAGTAGCGTTCTCTTCCATACAATTATTCAGAGAGATGAAGTGGAGGCCCTTCAATCTTCCAACAGGTGGCTATCATACATGCAATAGCACGATGACTCTTACAATGAGATGAGGAAATGAAACCAGAAATAAAAGAGGACAGGCTGTATAATTCCTTTTATATAAAGTGCAAACCAGGTGGAACCAATCTATGGTATTTGATGCCAGGATAGTTGTTATCTTGGAAGTTAGTGACTAGGAGGGAATAAAAGTGGGGAGGGCTTTAGGGATTCTGGTAACATTTTGGTTCTTGAACAGGTTGCTGATTACATGGATACTGTAGAGGACACATGTGTGCTTCACCCAGATGCCTTTTTACCAATTAAATCTTTACTCTTATTCCCCAGATTTGATATATTTTGCTCGTTATGACTTGTACCTACAACCTTCTTTAGAGTGCTACCTTTACTGGCTACTAGTGCTACTTTGTCTGGATGTTCCAAAAGCTAAAAGTGCTAGGAGTTTACATTCCCTTGTAGCAACCTCCGTGTAATGAGTGAGTAGTGCAGGAGTATGGCAGCACAGATTTCTTGCTTCAGCAGAACACATTTCTGCCTTCAGCAGAGTGTAGTTTACACTCCCCATGGAATTAAGCTATATCTGGAAACTCACATAAAATTGCACCTTTGCTCTACTTGTTTCTCCTCCTTATCCAACTCCTCCACTCTTTAACCAATCTCTTCCAGGAGCATTTCCTCACTAAACACCAGTACATGAATCAACATATTAAGATCTTCCAGGGAGACCAGCCTATGACAGTAGGTGCCATCATGATCATAGGAAGTAGATTATAAGATGTGGTTCCGGAATTGGCTATCTGGCACACCAAATGGCAATGAGTAACTCATGCCTGGTAGTAAATAATGCTGATGTCCCATGGCATGCTGTAACAATGTAATTTTAAAGTTTTCCCCTGTGCTGAGTGTGACAAGATATAGATGGAAGGGTATCCCCTGGCTTATGCAATATCTCTGATGTTTGGGAGGTGTAGGAAAATGGTAATTATGACTCTGAGACTGAGTGGTAGTGGTTAAGTCTCATCAATACCTGAAAGGAGAAAATGTTAGGCTCAGGTTGGTCAACGACTAATTTAAGGAAAAGTTTAGGGTCAGAGGTCATCTACTGCCACTTTAAAGAAAATTCATCTCCTGCAACTGGAAGAAAGATCACGATAATAACCAAGCATAGAGCTTAATTGTAACAGAGAAGGCAATGTGGCATTGTAGGGCCACAAGCACTTACTCATGCATCTTACTTTTGTCTTCAGAACCTGCTCAAATCTGATCTTGTACACAGTCTCCATGTCTTGATGATGGGGAGACCTGTACTCCATTTTGAGGACATTAATATTATTTCAGGGGATGATAATTTGAATATATATATGTTTTTAATTTTTGTTTTGCTTCTGCCTTACCTCTTTCCCCCTCACTCATGCTTAGCCTAATGTCTCCCTATATATACAATTGGTAAAGAGCTTCATTGCTCAGAATGAAGTCATCATGTCAGTGATAAAACACCCTGAGATGAATTATTGGTTTCAGAAAATCACTGTTCATAAGGAACAAAGATTTATGATTATATTTGTTAATGCCAATGTTTTATGGATTGAGAGCAGGGAAGTTCCAGGGAAGAAATATCTGACTTTGATGTTGGTGACAGTTCAGGAGAGTGACTATGGATCTTGTCCTGCCATCCCGTCAACCATGGGGAGGGATTAATATCAGGAGGGTTTGCTGCATTCAGACATGTTTGAGTATTTAAGAGTATTTTAAGAGAAAATCTGTGTCCCAATTTCTGTTCAGGGTACTGGAAGCCAGCAAGTCATCACAAAATTCCTGAGCCCATTATGGCATAGAAGTGATGGGTAGACCCTCCTGCACAGAGTGTCTAGATTGATGGACTGAGGATAGACTTACAGTGTCACTATCCACATAAATGGGTATCAGAAGCACCCAAACATTATCTCTATTTGGTAGAGAGTGGCGAGGATCAGAACATGAGAGCCAGTGGATATGGTCTAAGCCAGGATGAACGTATAACTTCCATTTACATAATACAATTTTAGAGAATACTTTTAGGTTCACAGCAACATTCAGCAAAAGGTAGAAAGACTTTCTGTATACTCCCTGCCTCCACACATGTCTAGCCTCTCTCATTCTCAACGTCCCCAACCAGAGCAGTATGTTTGTTATGAACCTACACTAATACATCATTATCACATAAAGTCTATAGTTTGCTTTGTGGGTTCACTCTTGTTCTGCATTCCATGCGTTCAGACATCCAAATGAGTGTGAAGTGGTATCTCATTGTGATTTTAGTTTGTATTTGCCTGATTATTCCTAATGATGTTGATTATGTTTTCATGTGCTCATTGGCCATTTCCAGATCTAATTGAAGAAATATCTGTTCATGTCATTTGCCCATTTTTAAAATGGGTTTCTTTGTCTTTTTATTTTTTATTTTTATTTTTTTAGAATTTTTACTTTTTTTTTTTTTTTTAAGATTTTATTTATTTGCGAGAGAGAGAATGAGAGACAGAGAGCATGAGAGGGAGGAGGGTCAGAGGGAGAAGCAGACTCTCCACTGAGCAGGGAGCCCGATGCGGGACTCGATCCCGGGACTCCAGGATCATGACCTGAGCCGAAGGCAGTCACTTAACCGACTGAGCCACCCAGGCGCCCTTCTTTGTCTTTTTAAAAAAAAACAAAAACAAAGAGAGAGACACAGCGAGAGAGGGAACACAGGCAGGGGGAGTGGGAGAGGGAGAAGCAGGCTTCTGCTGAGCAGGGAGCCTGATGGGGGGGCTCGATCCCAGGACCCTGGGATCATGACCTGAGCCGAAGGCAGACGCTCAACGACTGAGCCACCCAGGTACCCCTCTTTGTCTTTTTTTTTTTAAATGAGACTTTATTTTCCAGAATAGTTTTAGATTTATAGCAAAATTGAGAGGAAGGTACAGAGATTTCCTATATACTCCCTTCCCCCACACATGCATAGCCTCCCTCATTATCAATGTCCCTCACCAAAGTTGTACATTTGGTATAGTTGACGAAACTACATTGACACATCATAATCACCCAAAGTCCATAGTTTACAGGAATGTTTATTCTTGGTGTACATTCTATGGATTTGGACAAATGTATAATGACTTGTATTCATCATTATGATACACAGAATATTTTCACTATCCTAAAAATCCTCTTTGTTCCACTTATTTATCCCTTCCTCCCCCAGCTCCTGACAACCACTGATCTTTTTACTGTCCACATAGTTTTGCCTTTTCTAGAATGTCATAGGGTTGGAATCATATAGTATATATCCTTTTCACATTGGCTTCTTTCTTTTAGTAATATACATTTAAGTTCCTCCATGTTTTTTCATGACTTAATAGCTTGTTTGTTTTTGGATCTGAATAACATTCCATCATCTGGATGTACCAGTTTATCCATTCATCACTGATGGACATTTTGGTTGCTTCCAAGTTTTGGAAATTTTAAATAAAGCTGCTATAACCATTGGTGTGCAGGTTTTTGTGTGGAAATAAGTTTTCAACTCCTGTGGGTAAATACCAAGAAGCGTCGTTGCTGGATCATATGGATGACAGTTCTTCATCAGATGTATCTTTTGGAAATATTTTCTCCCAGTCTGAGACCTGTCTTCTTATTTTCTTGATATTGTCATTTGCAGAACAGCAGTTTTTAATTTTCATGAAGTCCAGCCTATCAATTATTGCTTTCACAGATCAAACCTTTGTGTTGTGTCAGATTTTTTCCTCAGGCTTGTCCAATCTATTAATAGGCTCACTGCCTTTATTCAACTTAGAATTGGGAGTCCTATCCAGAACAATTAGGCAAGAAAAAGAAATAAAAATTATCCAAATTGGAAAGGAAGAGAATCCTGCCACTATTTGCAGATGACATGATATTCTATGTAGAAAACACTAAAAATTAGATAAAAAACTATTAGAACTAGTAAACAAATTCAGTGAGGTTGCAGGATACAAAATCAATACACAAAAACTTTTGCATTTTTATATACTTATAATGAACTATCAGAGAAATAAGAAAATAATCCTATTTATAATTGAATCAAAAAGAATAAAATATCTAGGAATAAATTTAAGGAAGTGAAAGATGTGTATATTGAAAACTAGAAGATATTAAGGAAAGAAATTGAAGAAGACACAAATAAATGGAAGTATGTTCCATGCTCATGGATTAGAAGAATTAATATTGTTAAAATGTCCATACTGCTCAAAGCAATATATAGACTCAATGCAATCTCTATTAAAATTCCAATGACAGGGGCACTTGGGTGGCTCAGTCAGTTAGTGTCTGACTCTTGATTTCGGCCTAGGTCATGATCTTGGGGTTGTGGGATCAAAATCTGCATCAGGCTCCTTGCTCAAGTAGGGAGTCTGCTGGAGATTTTCTCTCTCTCTCTCTCTCTCTCTCTCTACTCCTCTGACCTCATACTCTCCCTCTCTCTCTCTATTCTCTCTCAAATAAATAAATAAATCTAAAAAAAAATCCAATGACATTTTTCACAAAAATAGAACAAACAATCCTAACATTTGTGTGAAGCCATAAATGACCCCAAAAAGCCAAAGCAATCTTGAAAAAGAAGAACAAAGCTGGAGGTATCATGCTCCCTGATTTCAAACACTATTACAAAGTTGTAGTAATTAAAACAGTATGGTATTGGCATAAAAACAGACACATAGATCAGTAGAATAGAATAGGGGGCCCAGAATAAACCCATGCATGTATGGTCAATTAGTTTATGACAAAGGAGTCAAGAATATACAATGGGGAAAGAACAGTCTCTTCGATAAATGGTGTTGGAAAAATTGGACAGCCACATGGAAAAGAATGAAACTGGATCACTATCTTACACCATACACAAAAAATTAACTCAAAATGAAATAAAGACTTGAGTGTAAGATCTGAAACCATAAAAGTCCTTGAAGACAACATGGGTGGTAAGCTCTTTCACATGGGATTGGTGATGATTTTTAAATCTGACACCAAAACCAAATGCAATAAAAACAAAAATAAACAAGTGGGACTACATCAAACTAAATAACTTCTGCACAGCAAAGGGAACAATCAACAAAATGAAAAGGCAATCTACTGAATGAAGAACATCTTTTAGCATTTCTTGAATATGGATCTGCTGGCAATAAATTCCTTTAGTTTTTGTTTTGTTTAATTTCAGCTTCATTTTTTAATAAGAATGGCTTTTACTGGACATTCTTGGTTGATTAATTTTTCCCTTGAGCACTTTGTATATGTTATCCCACTGCCTTTTGGCCCCATTGTTTCTGCTGCAAAGTTAGCTGTTAATCCTATTGGATGTTGCTTGTAAGTGTCCTTTTTCTCTTGCTGTTTCAAGATTTTTTCTTGTTTTTGACTTTCAACATTTTTACCATGATGTGGGTATTTGTGGTCTTTTTGTAGTTTATCCTACTTGGTATTTGTTGAGCTTCCTTGATGTTTAGGTTGTTTTCTTCACAAACTTGGGCAGTTTTCAGACACTGTTTCTTCGGTTTTTGTCTGCCTCTCTCCTCTCCTTTCCTCTGGTATGGCCATTATACAACTATTAGTGTGCCAGATGGTGTCCCACAACTCTCCGGAGCTCTGTTCGTTTTTCTTTATTTATTCTTTTCTCTGTTCAGCTTACATAATGTCTATTGATGTATCTTCAAATTCACTAATTATTTCTTCTGCCAGCTCAAATCTACTATTGTTCCCTTCTAGTGAATGCTTTATTTCAACAGTTGTACCTTTTAATTTCCAGAATTTCCACTTCCCTCTCTTTATTGATATTCTTTATTTGAGGTGGCATTGTTGTCATACCTTCCATTACTTCTTTAATCAAGCTTTCCCTTAGTTCTGAAATATTAATAATGCCTATTTTAAAATATTTTCTGGCTAAATCCAACATCTGGTCTCTCTCACAGGCAATTCTGTTGCCTGCTTTTTTTTTTCATTGTGATGGGTCATGCTTTCCTGTTTCTTTGCATGCCTTCTAATTTTTTTGTTAGAAACTGAACATATTGTAATGACTCTGTAGTGTTTCTGGGTACTGCTTCCTTCACGAGGATTGTTTTTCTTATTTGCTTGTTTATTTGTTTAGTGATAGCCTGGATAGTTGTAGTACCATTTACTCCCCTTTCTCCCCTTAAATGTTAAGTCTTTGATGCTACTTTTTAAGGAGGCACAACTTTGGGTATGCTTACAGTTGTCTTGAATGACAGTGGTACAGATTAGGCCTCTTCCACTCTGGCTCTGAAGAGACCCATCTGTTATGCTCCACTAATTGCCAGCAGATCACTCTATTGTTTACAACAATGTCTTGGGACATAAATACCTCTACAAACTAATCTAATAAAATAGTATTTCCTTGCATGGAATATTCTCTGGGGTCAGTGTTTTATATTTATGCTTACCACAGGAAAGCTCCTCCCAGCTGTCTTATTCTTGATATGTCTCCTGCAAACTAGCTAACCTGTAGTCTAGGCTGTATCTTCATTAAGTCGATAAATCTCCTAATTCCCTTTACAATAACCCCCCATGGTTTTTGAAAGAGCTCTGAAAGAGCTCTATTGTTTTTTGTTTTTTTTTTTAAGATTTTATTTATTTATTTGACAGAGAGAGACCCACAGCGAGAGAGGGAACACAAGCAGGGGGAGTGGGAGAGGGAGCAGCAGGCTTCCCGCGGAGCAGAGAGCCCGATGTGGGGCTTGATCCCAGGACCCCGGGATCATGACCCCAGCCGAAGGCAGATGCCCAACGACTGAGCCACCCAGGCACCCTGAAAGAGCTCTGTTGTAAATGAAGTCAGTTCCTTTGGGAAGAGATCCAGAGCTATCTGTTTTATGGCCTGCTTTTCCTCCAAGGCAAAACCTCTGAACCAAAGCTCTGGAGCTCGAGTGACACCCATTCTTTAGGACCTGAGCACTCAGGGGAGGAGTAGTAGTAGCCTCAGGTTCACTTCATTTGCCTCTCCTGGTGTAGGACTATCAACTCATGAACTGGGGGAAGGGCCATAGGTGTGTAGTATTCACTGTAAGCCACACCCAAGGCAGAGCTTCCATTCCACAACAAGGAGTTGGGTGGAAGTGAGCCCCCAATTCTAGAATTCACTCACTCAGGAATTAGCCTCAGCAGCAGACAGATGGAGGTAAGAAGAGAAGTGCTGAAGTCCTGCTCTTCCTCAGAAGAAAACCCTCCAGCTTGGAGCTGGGTAAAGAGATATTCCTGTGTTCTTGGATAAAGCAGTCTGGAATGGAGTCTCCACCTTATTGACCGGGGAAAGGGAAAGGGAGAAGCCCCTTGGTTCAAATACTGCAGAATCTTGCCTTTCTTATGAATTTTTATAGATTTTTTTTTGAGTAGATGTTTCTTCATTTGCTGTTTGCTCTTAAACCATTTCCATAGACTTGACTAAAAAAAAAAAATTATACCAATTTCACTGGAGAATGGGTCAGCAGAATTTGTCATGCTATCATTTCAGAAGTTGATTGCACTTTGTTTTTTCATGTGGATGCAAAGTATTCTCTGATATTACTTTCTTTCATTTAAAAATACTTCCATTAATGTTTCTTGTAAGTCAAGACTAAGGTTTTTTTTTTTAAAGATTTTATTTTATTTATTTGAGAGAGAGAGACAGAGCGAGAGAGGAACACAAGCAGGGGGAGTGGGAGAGGGAGAAGCAGGCTTCCCGCTGAGCAGGGACCCCGACGCGGGGCTTGATCCCAGGACCCTGGGATCATGACCTGAGCTGAAGGCAGCCGCTTAACTGACTGAGCCACCCAGGCGCCCCTCAAGACCAACGTATTATAGCAACAAATTATCTTAGTATTTTTCTTTCTGAAAATGTCTTTATTTTGCCTTTATTTTGTTAAGATCATTATTCTGAGAATAAGATTCTTAGTTGAAGCTTATTTTCTTCTTTTATTACTTGGAATATGTTAAGCCACTACCTTTGGCTGCCATATTTTCTGATGGGAAGTTAGCAGTTAATTATATTTTTATTTTTCTATATGTGATGGGTCATTTTTCTTTTGCTGCTTTCAGTATTTTCTATCTTTGACTTTCAGTATTTTGAATATCATGTGTCTGGATTTAGATTTTTTTTTTTTGTATTTACCCTAATTGTAGTTCACTGTCTTAGATATGTAGAATAGTGTTTTTAAAATAAAATCTGAGAATTTTCCAGTCTTTATTCCAATAATATGTTTCTGCTCTGTTCTCTCTCTCATATTATTCTGCTACTCCTATTATGCATATGTTGGTGCATTTAATGGTGTTCAAGACTTCTTTGATATTGGGTTCAATTTATCTTATTGTTTTATTTTCTGTTCTTTAGATTTCTTACTGTCTATTGATCTAACCTCAGTTCACTGATACTTTCTTCTTCCAGCTCAAGTCTACTGTGAATTTTTAAGTTTTGGTTATTGTATTTTTCAATTACAGAAATTCTATTTATTTATTTCAAATAAGTTTGTATCTTAATGATATTCTCTAGTTGATGAAATATTGTCATACCATTCTTTAATTCTATAGAGTTTTCCTTAGATCCTTAATTATATTATAAAAGCTACTTTAAATTTTTTTGTTAGGTCCAACATCTTAGCCCCTGAAAAAGAATTTCTATCCTTGATTTTTTTTTTTTATTCATGTGTATGGAACATACTCTCCTGTATCTTGAATTTCTCATATATTTTGTTGAAAATGGACATTTTAATAGTATTTTATAGTGACTATGATGACTTTCCCCACCTAAACTCCTGGTGTTTGTGCTATTGTTTTTGGTTTTTGGTCTCTTTATGTGTCAGTAAAGTCTATTCCCCTTGAAGTATAGAGTCTCTGATATTTCTAAATTCTGGGCTTCTTCAGTGCTAAAAGTTACTGGTAGGTTTAGGGTGACAAGTATAATCCTCACACACAAGTATGGACAGTTCTAATATTTTAACTCAAATATTTATGATAAACCTGTGAGACAGGAGTTATGATTCTCAGATTTAAAATAAGCAAAATGTGCATTATAAAGTCTAAATGTTGAGTCCAGGTTATTCATTGGTAGATGGCATTTGAAATGATCTCTTTCCACTGAATCAGTCCATAAAGATGATTGGTTTGTTAGGAAATAAATAACTGAAAAATCTCTCCTTTATATTAAAAGCCTTTAGTGTCTCTCATTTACCTCTGAAGTAAAGATCAAATTACTTATCAAATAATTTAGGGTAATACCTCATCTTGTTTCAACTTTAATCTCCAGGTTTATTTTTCTCCTATTCTAGCAATTTCTATGCTGTGTTCTCTCCCAGGTTGTGCCTGAGCCTCATCCAGGAGCTTTTGAAACATAGCAATGTCCAGGACTCACTATTAACAGTTTTTCATGATCTTGATAGTAGAATGGTGCATCTTCAGGCTTTAGAATTTCTCCAAGTGATTCTGATATTCATCTAGCTTTTTTTAAGTTCCAAGGGTTTAGACACTTGTTGAATTAGCATTTCCAAACTCTTTTTTCTTTTTCTTGCTTGATTCTCCTGTTCTTTTTCAACTCACTTACTTGGGATGTTTTCATATTATCTTCTCTATCTTAAAATCTGTATCTGCACACATTTCTTTCTTTCCTCCTCATGCTCTGGGTACATTAGGTCAAATTGTCCCAAACCTCCTGCTGAGGGAAGATCTACTGAAAAGTATTTGTGAGGCATCTCTCCTGATGTACTTTACAGCCCCCCTCTGGGGGGTGGGGTGGGGCACAGAATGCCTCTATCTCTTACCTGTCTGAGCTATCTGTATTACTACAAGAAGTTCCTCACTCACATCTCAATAAAAGCAATTTAGATGGATGGAGATGGATGTTTGGGGAAAAAAGGTGAACACAATAGCCACTGTTGCTTCACTCATTATCTCTTTGTGTGAAGTATGTCAAGCAGGGAACTTATATAGCATTGCTGTGAGTCTTGCTCCCCATTGGTCCTACCAGAAATAATGACTATTTTTCTGAAGAAAATACTGAGTTTGAAATGTGCATGTTTACTTGAAATGCATCCAGCTCCTTGTGTGT
This sequence comes from Neomonachus schauinslandi, assembly GCF_002201575.2. Taxonomy (NCBI): domain Eukaryota; kingdom Metazoa; phylum Chordata; class Mammalia; order Carnivora; family Phocidae; genus Neomonachus; species Neomonachus schauinslandi. The sequence continues at coordinate 110,956,949 of NC_058409.1, forward strand.
TTACTCAAAGATTTGGGAAAGTAATCAACTTCTTGTGTTCACAGAGCACTTTCTATGGCCTTTTCTCTCTTATCTCTAGGACAGCCTTCTGTTGACATTTCTTGTTGAATTTTAGGGTTGGGAGAAAAACGGAGCTAACAGTCCACCTTAACTAGGAATCTAGGATGTTGGAATAGTTCCTTCATTATAAAGTACGACACTTTATAGAATGTGCCCTAAATTCTGTTTGCCTGTCCATAGGAGATGGGCAATGTGTCCTTTGCCATTGTTGCAAGCATCCTGAAGGGTTTCTTTCAGAGATTCAATCAAATGACTCTGTTCTCATTATGGATCAAAGCTATTTTCATCACCGTGGCCTTTACTCTTTTTTTCTGGTGCATAAATTTTCCAGTCCTGGGTAAAACACTGCATATCCTAAGAAAACAGAAGGCTTTCTGCTGTAACTTAAAAATGGAGTGGTTGTTTTACTGGCCTTCTAATTCTTACTTGGTTAAATGTCACAGGGCATGTTATAAATTTCTTCTAAATATCTCATCATTGAACTGCCTTTTCTCATTTCCCATGTTAGAACAGTTGAAACAGAGTGGTAGGTTAGAATGGGCAGTAGACTTTAGCTCTTTGTTCACCTGTAACTCAAGAACTTTAACCAAATTCTTTTCCCCTTTTGGTGCCCAGATTCCACTGTTGTTCAGTGCAAAATATAGAGAAGGAATGATCTCTTCTAGATCTGGTATTCCTTGAAAATCTGATTTTTTACTTATCAGCTCTGAGTCCCTGAAATCAAGGCCTGTGTAGGGAAAGAACTCATTCATACCTCAGGTGACCAGTTTACCTCCCTTAAAGTTCAAGGTGGCTCCATAAAGTTTGGAAAAAAGTAGCTGTTAGGTATTGAATAGAACCCTGATATTAGAGCAGAATTTCTTCATATTTAAGTGACTTCACACAAGGCATTGTCTTATGTCACAATGAAATGGCTCTTTTATAAAGCTTTTAAAAATTGGTATCCTCAGACTCTTAACTCTAGAGAACAATCTGATGGTTACCATTGGGGAGATGGGTGGGGGATGGCTGAAATAGGTGTTGGGTATTAAGGAGTACACTTGTTGTGATGAGAACTGAGTGATATATGGAAGTATTGAGTCACTATACTATACACCTTAAACTAATATTTCACTGTTTGCTAAATAACTGGAATTTAAATAAAAACTTTAAAAAATAGTATATTCAAGTAGGGTATTAGGAGTTATTAAAAATAATATATGGCGCTATTTTTCACAGATCTAGATTAATTTGGGGATTGATTTTTTCTAAAATTTGGAGACATTTGAAATTTTGTATTTTTGTTATGGCACAAAATTCTGACCTCATTAGTTACAGTTCTACTGCTGATATATGTGTGGCCTCTTTATCTTTTTAAACTTCTTTGGTTGCAGAAACTGCTTTTTAAAAATCATCACATGTCAGACATTTGGTAAGTTATTACTGGTTCATTTGGAAGCTGAAGCATGTAAATTTTTAACCATTTTCAGTTTTTTCAAAGCAAGCAAAATTGACCAAGCAAAATGTACAAAACCCCCAATTCTCCAAAAAGTAAAATTATGTATTATTATTACACCAAGGTTAAGAAATAGAATCTAACAAGCACTCTAAAACCATTTAACATTATCTATAAAACGTGATATTGTATTTATCCTATCACCCCCAAATTCCAAACTAGTCCATAGGTAGTTATTTGTTGTGCACAAAACTGAGAGATGTAAAAGTGTATTGAGAGTAAACTTATTCATCCAACAACACAATGGGAAACAAATATCATCCCAAGTATCAGTTTCTAGAAGAATAAATAGCAATGATTTCTATACATCCACATAATGGAATATTATGTAGGGGTGAAAGTAAATAAACTACAGCTCTAAACATCAGTATATATTAAGGTCACAGAGAATGTAGAAAGAAAGCCATGTATATATACATACATATAGTTTGTTTTCTTTGCATAAATTATCAAGATATCCAAAACTATACACGAGCATACACATTGTTATGCATGTGGAATTCTCGAGGAAGATAGGTAATCATAAACAGAAAATTCAGTTAGGTGACTTCCTCTGGTGTATGTGGGAGGAAGGAGTGAGAAAGGGGTGACCTGGGAGGGGTGAGGATGGGGAGTTGGCTACATGATACCAACAGTTAGCCAGTTGCATTGACTTTCTTGGGTTTTTATAACAATATTGATAACGTTTTATTATTTACTGGAATGTGACTAGAGAAATGTTTGTCTTTAGACCTAAATATAGATTATATTTATCTTTTTTTGGGTGTATGGCATTTCATATCTATCTTACACCATTCACCAAATAATCAACTCAAAACAGATTAAAAACTTAAACGGTAAGACTTGAAACTATATAACTCCCAGAAGAAAACATAAGGGATAAAAGCTTCATGACATTGGTCTTGGTAATGATTTCATGGGTATGATACCAAAAGTACAGGCAATGAAACAAAGGTGAGTGAGACTACTTCAACAAAACAGTTTTTGTACAACAAAGGAAACTATCAATAGAGTGAAAAGACAACTTATAGATGGGAGAGAATATTTGTCAACCATATATCTGGTAAGGTGTTAGTTTCCAAAATAGAAAAGGAACTCCTTCAACTCAATGGCAAAAAACAAATAACCAGATTTAAAAATGGCCAAAGCACTGGAGATAACAAATGTTGGAGAAGATGTGGAGGCATTGGAATTCTTGTACGCTGTTAGTGATATGGTCTGAATGTGTCCTTCCCCTCCCCCCGTGTTGAAATCCTAACTCCCAAAAGTGATAATATTCATGGGGTCTTTGGGAGGTGCTTCAGTAATGCAGGTGAAACCTCATGAATGGAATTAATACCTTACAAGAGAGGCTCCAGAGACAATGCTAGCCCCCTTCCCCAGGTGAGGGCACAAAGAGAAGGTACCACAGTGAGAAGGTCCTATGAAACAGGAAGAGAACATTCATCAGAATGCAGCCATACTGGTGCCTTGACCTCAGACTTCTCAGCCTCCAGAACTGTTCATTTTTTTGTTATAAGCTACCCAGTTGTGGAATTTTGTTATAGCAGCCCAAATGAACTAAGACAGTTGGTGAGAATGTAAAATGGTGCAGCTACTATGGAAAACAGAATGAAGGTTCCTCAAAAAATTGAGGATAGAACTACTGTATGATCAAGAAATTCTACTCCTAAGAAAATATCCCCAAGATTGAAATAAGGATCTTAAAGAGTTATCTGCACTCCTGTGTTCATTGCAGCATTATTCACAATAATCAAAATATGGAAACAAGCCAAATGTCCATCAACAGACAAAATGATGAAGGAAATGTGGTATGTACATACAATGGAATTTTATTCAACCTTAAAATTAAAGGGAATGCTACCATTTGCCATAACGTGGATGGACCTGGAAGATGTTATGAAAAATGAAATAAGTTAGTCACAGAAGAACAAATACTGGCATGATTTCTCCTGTATGAGTTATCTAAAGTAGTCAAACTTATAGTAGCAGAAAATAAAATGGTGGTTGCCAGGGGATTGAGGGAGGGAGAAGAGGGGAAACTGTTGCTCAGTGGGTATAAAGTTATAGTTACACAAGATGAAAAAGTTCTAGATATCTGCTGTGAAATTTAGTGCCTTCGGTAACAACATGGTGTTGTGCACTTAATTTGTCAAGATTATATACCCAGAAATGGGATTGCTCCAATATATGGTAATTCTATTTTTAATTTTTTGAGGAACCCCCATACTATTTTTCATAATGGCTGTACCAATTTGCATTCCCACCAATAGTGCACAAGGGTTCCATTTTACTCCACAGCACTGACAACACTTACCATCTCTTGTGTTTTTGAAGACAGCCCTTCTGACAGGTATGCGGTAACACCTCATTGTGGTTTTGATTTGCATTACCCTGATGATGAGTGATGTTGAGCAGCTTTTTATGTATCTGTTGGCCATTTGTATGTTTTCTTTGGAAAAATGTCTGTTCAGTTCCTCTGCCCATTTTCTGAAAGATTTTATTTATTTATTTGTCAGAGAGAGAGCACAAGCAGGGGGAATGGCAGGCAGAGGGAGAAGCAGGCTCCCCACTGAGCAAGGAGTCCAATGTGGGACTTGATACCAGGACTCTGGGATAATGATCTGAGCTGAAGCCAGATGCTTAACCAACTGAGCTACCCAGGCATCCCTTCTCTGCCCATTTTTTAATCAGACGCTTGTAGGATTTTTGGTTTTTGCTATTGAGTTGTATGAGTTCTTTTTATATTTTAGAAATTAATGCCTTATCAGATATAAAATTTTTAAATATTTTCTCCCATTCTGTAGCATTATTCATGATAGCCAAGATACAAAAACAACTTCAGTGTCTGTCGATGGATGAATAGATAAAGATGTGGTGTGTTTATATATGCAGTGGAACATTCAACCATGAGAAAGAGGAAATCCTGTCATATGTGAGAACATGGATGGACCTTGAGGGCATTGTGCTAAGTATAAGCCAGATAGAGAAAGACAAGTACTGTGTATCACTTATATATGGAATCTAAAAACAAGAACAAAAACAAAAAACCCCTCAAACTCATAGAAATAGAGAAGAGAATGGTAGTTATCAGGGGCTAGGGAGTGGGGAAAATGGAGAGATGTTAGTCAAAGGGTACAAACTTTCTGTTATAAGATGAGTAAGTTCCAAGACATTTCTGCAAAGAAGACATCCAATAGCCAACAGACACATGAAAATGTGCTCAACATCACTTGGCATCAGGGAAATACAAATCAAAACTTCAATGAGATACCACCTCACACGAGTCAGAATGGCTAAAATGAACAAGTCAGAAAACGACAGATATTGGCGAGGATGTGGAGAAAAGGGAACCCTCCTACACTGTTGGTGGGAAGGCAAGCTGGTGCAGCCACTCTGGAAAACAGTATGGAGGTTCCTCAAAAAGTTGAAAATAGAGCTACCCTACGACCCAGCAATTGCACTACTGGGTATTTACCACAAAGATACAAATGTAGTGATCCGAAGGGGCATATGCACCCCAATGTTTATAGCAGCAATGTCTGCAATAGCCAAACTATGGAAAAAGCCTAGATGTCCATCAACAGGTGAATGGATAAAGAAGATGGGATACACACACACACACAGTGGAATATATTATGCAGCCATCAAAAAAATAAAATCGTGCCATTTGCAACTACATGGATGGAACTAGAGGGTATTATGCTCAGCGAAATAAGTCAATCAGAGAAAGACAATGATCATATAATCTCACTGATATGAGGAATTTGAGAAACAAGACAGAGGATCATAGGGGAAGGGATGGAAAAATGAAACAAGACGAAACCAGAGAGTGCAACAAACCATGAGAGACTCTTAATCTCAGGAGACAAACTGAGGGTTGCTAGAGTGGAGGGGGTTGGGAGGGATGGGGTGGCTGGGTGATGGACATTGGGGAGGGTATGTGCTATGGTGAGCACTGTGAATTGTGTAAGACTGATGAATCACAGACCTATACCCGTGAAACAAATAATACATTATATTTTTTAAAAAAAGAGATGAGTATGTTCCAGAGATTTAATGTACAGCATGGTTAATGCTACTTATTATACACTTGAAAGTTGCTAAGAGAGTGGATCTTAAATGTTCTCACCACAAAAAAGAAAAAGGTAATTATGTGATGGGATGAAGTTTAGCTAATACTATGGTGGTAATCATTTTACAATATAAAAGGGTATCAAATCAATGCATTGCACAACTTAAAGTTAATGATATATATTAATTATATTTCAATAAAGCTGGAATATATATATAAATATATACAAATACATATCTATGCACCTTGTGCCAGTATAAAATGAACTGTGAGATCTTGTCCTCAGGGATCATCCAATCTGGGACCTTGTTGTCAGCTATGTCAAGGACACTCTGCTAGCACCCTGGATTCCTTCATGCATCGTCCTTCCCTCCACAGCCCATGCCAGATGCTAACACTGAATTGGCTGCAATGCCATCCATGCATTGCAGGATGTTGAGGACCACTTCTCCTGTGGTCCTAATGCTTTGTAAGTCTTTCCTAATCTAATAGGACACTAAGTAGGAGTTTTCTTATTGATAACCAAGGCCAAGGGGAAGACGAAAAGTCACCAGGACCATACATTCTAAAGAAAAACAACAAACTCCCCTACACTAATGGCTTACTAAGAAGCAACCAAAGGGGCTCTGTTGCCAGAAACCACTGGCTAGCTTGCAGACTTACTTCCCAGAGTGGAGAAAGATTCTGGAATATCACTGGCTTTCTAAGGAGCACCGTGTCTAGGTGAGAATCCCTCCAACTCTGCTGTGGAGTCAGGAACTCAAAGAGAAGGGGAGAACTGCATGAAGGGGAGATTGCATTCTCTGCCCTCCACCTCGCCCCGCCCACTCTCCCACCCGCTGTATAGTGGGTGGGGTTGATGGGTTTCACAGCTTCACAAGTGAATGCGATAGTTCCTTAAATATGTCACTGAAATTTATATTTCTAGGTATGAAAGGAAAGAAATGTGATTTAACCTATGGGCCCTTTGAGGTCAAGTGTAATTTCTTTCTTATACATTTCTAGACATCAATTTTTTAAAAGTGACACTATGAGAAAGCTATTTTAAATTAGATGGTCTATATTAAATAGCTATAAATTTTAAAATGTTGGTTTTCGGGTGAGATCAAATAGTTTGTTACTTCCAGCAAATGCATCAACTGTTTTTTTAAATGGAAATTTCTAATTTAGTTTTTAAATTAAATTATATATGGTAAAATTCATTGTTCCTGGTATACCATTCTGAGTTTTGACAAATACACATGGTCATGTAACCATCAAAATCAAGATGCAAAACCATTCTGTGACCATCCCCACATTTCTTTGTGCTGCCCTGAGGAATTTTCTTTATGGCACGTAAGATACTGCCTGTTTTCTGACAAGGCAATTTGCTTTAAAGACAAACTCGGGCTTATGTACAGTTGGCAAGTGAAGCAAAATATCCCATAGAGAGTATCAGTGATTCAGAAGAAAGTAGTATCTTTGACTTTATTACTTTGGATAATGACCTATGCCTTCACCTAAGAGGTTCTCTAAGCATGTCTATCTTTGAATTCTTCAAGGATAAAGTTCATTGGCTGACCATGGTTTTCTTTTCCTTTTTTTTTTTTAAGATTTTGTTTATTTTTTTGAGAGAGAGAGAGAGAGAGAGAGCACAAGCAGGGGGAGGGGCAGAGAGAGGGAGAAGCAGACTCCCTGCGGAGCAGGGAGCCTGCCCTGGGGCTCCATCCCAGGACACTGAGATCATGACCTGAGCTGAAGGCAGACGCCTAACTGACTGAGCCACCCAGGTGCCCCTGACCATGGTTTTTCAACTGTACCCAACTACAAGATGTGATTACCAAACCTGCCTCTGATGATCAGGTTTATAGTTTCTTTCGTTTCCTGGATATTGGGAATTGCCTGCTTCTACAGAATCCCATGGTCAATTCTCCTGCCTATATTGATCTCCATATATTTGATATTTTGCCTCCAGAACCTAACAGGATCTCCTAAGCACTATAAATTTTGGAATATTGGAGAGGAGACATAAATAAGCATGTAGTCAGCATTTTCCAGCAGGAGTTAATATTCAGAGCTTCTAAATGGACACAATAGGCACCATGTCAAAAGTTCACACATCACCAGTTCAAATACATTGTTCCTCTTGTATATGCCATGTGTCACAAGAGGTTCCACCACAGACTCTCAGAATATCTCATCTTGCAGAAGAGAAAATCACAATGAATTTTACTAATTAGTAAAGTAGAATTTCTTCACACATTCAGGACTCACATAGGGAGGTAAACCATGTTTGTAGACAAAAATTGATAAAAGTTAAAAAAATAGAAATTGTGGTTTCATTAACTTATAATTTTTTTTTTTTTTAAAGATTTTATTTATTTATTTGAGAGAGAGAATGAGAGACAGAGAGCACGAGAGGGAAGAGGGTCAGAGGGAGAAGCAGACCCCCCGCCGAGCAGGGAGCCCGATGCGGGACTCGATCCCGGGACTCCAGGATCATGACCTGAGCCGAAGGCAGTCGCTTAACCAACTGAGCCACCCAGGCGCCCCTTCATTAACTTATAATTTTAATTTCATTCCCAAATGAAGAACTTCTGTAACTGAAAAAAAAATCATCCAATACATATATTTTATATGTGTGTATATATTTAGATGTGTGTGTAGAAACCTGAGTATTTCAGAAGACATTCATTTGATGAGGTGTGGAGAAACAGTCATGTTTGTAATCTATCTTTTTCATAGTAAAAGACTATAAGGGTGCTGGAAGTAATTTGCTCTTACCTATAAAATTTAAACTGCATATATTATTTGACTCAAAATGCAACTTCTAAAAGTCTAGATACAACTGAATGAGCATATAATGACCTGTACAATCATGTTCAATACAACATTGCTAGCAAAAGTATTTAATAACACCTTAAAAGGAATTGTGTATACTTATATGTGTATATACTTATTATTTATTATGATTATGTATATACTTATATGAAGATATACCATTGACTGTTAAATAAAAAAAGATAGTTACAGAGAAATGTCTTTATTTATTCTTCTGTTCCTATTTTTATCTATCCATCCATCATCTATCTATAGCTATCTATTATCTATCATCTTAAAGGTCAATATCTTCAAATCTTTCTCAGCTCTGTCTTCATAAGGCCTTCTTCTTTGTGTGTCTGCGTCAAATTTCCTTCTGTCTCTCTTTTATAAAAATACTTGTGATGACATTTAGGGCTCGCCTAGATAATTTAGGTATATAGATATGTATACATAGATATACACATATGTATATGTACTGTGTGTAGTATATATATGTATATAACATAGTATATAAACATATACTGTGTATGTGTGTATATGTACTTAAGTATATGTGCATTTATATATGTGTAGATGTAACATTAATACATATTATTACATATATAATATGTGTTATATGTGTGTTATTACATATATAGGTACATATACAGATATATACATGCATATAGGTACACATACATGGACACACGTATATATACATAATGTATATATCTATATATACACACATATGTATATATTTGTGTGAGATTTTAATATAGTTGTATATTAAGTATCTGTACATTTTTGCTTATTTTCAACCATTTATGCATATTAAACATTTTCAAGGAAGATAGATATGCATTAAATAATCCATACATTTAACATTCTCTTTCGTGGTTAATTTAAAAACTTGTGACCTGTTGTGCAACATAGGGAGTGTCTCCTGCTCTTAACTTCTGCTAGTCAATACATGTAAGAGAACTTCAGTTTAATTTCTCCACAAATGTGCCAAAAGGATTTGCCTGCATGAATATCTCTGATGGTGTCTATGTAAATATTTCAAAGGACTAATGTAAACACAATAGTCACTTTATTATGATAAAGGAACATTTTTTGCACTTACCAGATTTTGTACCCTCTCATTAAGTTGGCATGGAACAGTGCTAGATTCAAGGATTCTTTTCTAAATCTTGGCTTTCTTCACTGATAAAAAAAAAAAAAAAGGCAGGTTAGATTAGTGTGACAAATATAAGTCTGACACAGAACCTATGTACAGACTTTTAATATTTTATCCTTAATATTTATGGCAAGCCTATGAGACAGAAATTATTCTCACATTTAAAATTAGGAAATTGTGGATTAAGGTCTGAATATTGTGTCAAGGTTACTCAGTGGTAGATGGGATTTGAATTTAGGACTTTCACCTGCCAGATCTCTTACCACTGAGCCAGACTGCAAAGCAGATTAGTTAAACAGCTGTGATTAAATCTCTTCCTACTTCAAACCCTGTAGGGTCTTCCACTTCACTTTGAGGTAAAGATCAAATTATCCATCATACAATTCAGGGCACACACTGTCCTCTAGCCCAGGTCCCCAAAGTGGGCCATTCCAATGCTCATCTAGGAACTTTTTTGAACATTTCAGGTTGTACTATAGTTTTACAAGATGTTCCCATTAGGGGAAACTGGTTAACAGGAACATGAGAACTCCCTGCATTAGTCCTTAAGGTTTTAAGAGAATCTCCATTGATCTCAAAATAAAAAGGTTAATACAAATCAAATCTCCAGTTAAGTCCTGTGTGCTTCTGGCGTTGCAAAATACTTAAGAGTCCGAGTCATAATTCCAATTACAATTCCCAAAACTCTTTCTTCTCTTCTTCTTTTGATTCTCCTTTCCTTCCCAACTCAATAGCTTGGAAAGATTTCACATCTCTTCTCTATCTTGGTTTCAAAGCACTATTACCACCTTTCCTCCCCATACTTCTGGATACATCTGATCAAACTATCCCAAATTTGCTGCTTAGAGATCTACTGATAATACATTTGTGAGGCATCTCTCACAGCTCTTTTAGAGCCTCTAGGCAGAACAAAGAGCACCTCAGCATCTTATCTGCCATGAGCCATCTCACCCCCATAAGCTCCTCACCATCAGATCGATAAAGGAGATTCCTCAGCTGGGTGGAAATAGTTGAGAAGTAAAGTGAACTGAATAGGCACCATCTCTAGAGCTGTAGATCCCACTCGCCACTGTCTTCTCTGTGTCAGGTGGAAGGGACTCTGTGAAGGTAGCTGTGGTGTGGAGTTTGATGGGAGGACTGCTCTAGGTCAGTCCTTCCTGAAATAATGGTTTCTATTTTCTGATGCAGTCAAATGCTCTGATGAAAAACTTCAGATTCCGAAGTGCATATTTCCATAAATGCAGCCTGGCTCCTTGTGGGCTGAGCCAAGGGTTGGGAGAGTAAACAGCTCCTACTTAAATATACACAGAGGACTTGCCTGGTGTTCCTTTCAAGTCCATACAAGGTCTTCTGTTACCATGTATGTCTTGTTGACACTGTGTGTTGGCGGAAGGAAAAAGGGAATAGTCCACACCAAGTAGGAATCTAGGAAAGTGGAAAAGCTTCTTCACCTATAAGAAAGTTTCATTTGGAAATGGGCAGATTGTCCCTGTACCATATGTTATAACGTCTCTATGGGTTTCTTCCACAGGCTTGGTAAAATGTCTTTCTTCTTGACATGGATCAAAGCTGTTTTTATCATTGCCTTGGCATTTCCTCATTATTCTGGTGAGTACATTTTTCAGTCCTGGATGAAGCATTTCCCATATCTTAGAAATGCAGCAAACAACTGCTATTATCTAGAAATGGAGGAGTTTGATTGATAGGATTTATAAATCCTAAACTGGCAAAATGAAACAGAGTATGTTAGAAATACCTTTTAAAATTGCATCAGTGGGTTGCCTAATCTCATTTCCCACCTTAGAGAGTTGGAGACAAAGATGTGGGTTAGGATGAGCAGTACTCAGAATGAACTTGTCTTTTTGTTCATCTATGACTAAAGATATTTACTTTTTTTTTTTCTTTTCGGAGTTCAGATTCCACAGTTGCTAAATGCAGAGTGTGGAAAGTAATGATGTCTTCTAGGTCTGACATCCCTTGAAAATCTGATTTGTTGTTCGCCACCTCTGAGTCAAGGCGTTGTATAAGGAAAGAATTCATTTATTCCTCTGCAAACAACCTTATGCTCCTTAAAGCCCAAGGTGGCCCATGAATTTCAGAATAAAGTACCTGTGAGGTAGTGGATAGATCCCTGATATGAGACCTGAATACTAATTAATTAAATAATGATTAATTTCTTCATATTAAGTGACTTTTTGCGAGGCATATGAGTGACACTAAGCAAACCATTGTCTTTTCCAACTAAGATGTCTCATTTATAAAAATGGAAAAAAAATCACAACTATAGTATCTTACAGGAGTGTTTGATGATTATTAAATAATACATAAGATAATTTTCACAGAACGAGATTAATTTGGAATTATCTTTCTACATCTGAATTTATTTTGTGAACTTACTGTTTTGATACTACTATAAAAGGCTCATATCATTATTTGCAGGGTCCTGATTAGGCAATTTGTGTAATATTTTGCTACTAAGAGATGTGGGGACTTTTCACCAGAGACTCTGATGGTTTTCCCCTCTTCCTTCTCTTATTTTTAATTTGTGTGTGTGGCGGTTGGTTGCAGAAACTTCTTTTGAACCTTTACCAGAAATTCGTCAAGTGGTAAGTTAATACTGATTACTTCAGGAATTGAAATGGTAAGCCTTTAATTTTTTTATATTGTTAAGTTTTAACAGCAAATTTCCCTCTGTACAACAGAATGATCCTTCAAAAGTAACAAACAGTTTTATTATTACGCTAAGTTCAAGAAACAGAATCTTGCCAGACATACAAAATCATTTGGCATTAAAGACAAGGTAAAAATATCCCATTACTAAAAAATTCCATTACTAGTTATAGCTTTGTTATAGACAAGTGTCTGTTATGGATTAAGGGGTGTTTAAAGTAGAATTGTTTATCTTAGCAAAACAAGAGGATTAAAAAAGCAACAACCCAATTTTTCACTAAATGGTAGATAAAATAATAATTGTCATACATTCACAGAATCAATTATTACATCAAGGTGATGAAAATGAACTATAGGTCTAAACATGTGAATAGATAAAAGTTATAAAGACATTTAAAAAGCAGGTTATGTAAGAATACACACGTTGTTTATTTACGTAAATAACCAGCACTGTCATCATTAAGCAAATTACATACATATCTATATGGTTATATACACATATGCAAACACTCATATGTATGAATTCATACAAGTGTGGTAATAATCTGAAACTAACAGATTATGTAGTAGTAAAACTATTGAGAAAGACAAGGGAGTTATTAAAAATTGTTTTATGATTTCTTGTGGTATGAAATATAGGTGACTTTTAAACTGCAGGGGTCCACTTATACACAGATTGTTTTACAGGACAGTACAATCTTCCTTATGATTTTCTTTTTTTTTTTTTTTAAGATTTTATTTATTTATTTGACAGAGAGAGAGACACAGCGAGAGAGGGAACACAAGCAGGGGGAGTGGGAGAGGGAGAAGCAGGCTTCCCGCCGAGCAGGGAGCCCGATGTGGGGCTCTATCCCAGGACCCTGGGACCGTGACCTGAGCCAAAGGCAGACGTTCAACAACTGAGCCATCCAGGCACCCCTTTCCTTATGATTTTCTTAATATTTTCTTTTCTCTAGGTTTATTGTAAGAACACCCTATATAATACATGTACAAAATATTTGTTAATTGACTGTTTATGTTGTCATAAAGCTTCTGGTCAACAGTAAGGTATTGGTATTTAAGTTTGGGGGGAGTCAAAAGTTATATGTGAATTTTCAACTGTGTAGGGTGGGAAGGTCCATACCTCTAAGACCCTCACTGATCAAGGGTCAACTGAGGAAAATCTGACCCTAGTGTGAGGAGAAGTGGAGGCAGAGTGTCTAAATTATAAAAACACATTTAGCCATTTGTATGTTTTTTAAAAAAAAAAAATAATGTTGGGTTTGTAAAACTATACTAAAAATATTTTATGTGTAAGTGGACTGTGGGTACCTTGATACTTATTTTTAAACCTCAATATAGAATATATTTATTCCATTTTAATGCATGGCATTTTGTATTAACATAAGGGACATTTTATTTAAAAGTTCATTACTTGATACATTTTATGTTGTCTCTTTGTGTTCAACAGCCAAGCTGTGATGTGTATATACATCAATTACATTTTTGCCCAAGAGAAAAGGATCCAGTCTGTGCAACCAATGGCCAAACTTATTCCAATACATGCGTTTTCTGCAGCGAACAATTGTAAGAACACAAGACTAAATATGGCTCTTCCAAAATAATGAAGAAACCATCATAAAATGATAGGAAAACCCATGTTTTTGATAGCCTAGGCACACTATATCCAGAAAATAACTACTCTCCTGTAAAAGCCACAGAAACACACTTGTACCTTTCCCTGAAGTTCTCATTTCTAGAAGCAGTTTTGTATTTGACCTCTCAAATATAACTCTGTGGATATTCTGAAAATGTATAAGTCAATTAGTTGAACTTAATTGAATTATTATGATTTACTAATGACAGTCTAGTCACTGATATAATTCCAAAGTCCAGATGATAAGTGGTAGTCTCCATGATGTAGCTGCAAGCTAACTTGGGCATTATTGAGCAAGAAATCCTACTAGCTACAGAACTCTGAAATCATCACAGTGGGCCCATTCCTGCTAAGAAGGGCTCTTCTGATGCTCCGCTCTGTCTCTTGAACTCCATGACACACTCCAAAACTTTCTTAGAAGCAAGGCATTCTGGAACCTTCCATGTAAACTCCCTTCCTGTATCCTTCACTCAAAAGGAGTTTGCAGTCTTCAAGTGTGGTCAATTTTTCTGAGTCACCATTTTCTATCACAGATATTTCCTCTTCTTTAATCTGAAAATCTCTAATCGTCTCCTGTCTCAGGTCTGTGCAGGTTCCAAGATTGAATCAGGACTGAGTGTGTAGGAAGAGCTAAACTGTCTCAGGTGTGGGGGGAACATGTGCAGTGCAGCAGAGCAAGCAAAGCCCCCTGCTTGTGGCAGAGCTTCTACACATCATCCCATTTTTAAATTCTCCTCATTGAGGAGCACTTAGTGCAATACCTAGAAATTTTAAATAATTTCTTTTTCTTTCTCTTTTTCTTTCTTTACAGTGAAAGTGGTGGAGCATTTGAGTTTGGTTATTATGGTAGATGCTGATTTTGCCTAAGCTACACATTCCTGTGGCTTTTATTGTGATCCAATTTTGTGGTAGATTCTACAACCAATTAGAACTCCCTCATTCAGGGTTTTAAATTCCTAGATAACCAAAGACTTCTATGGTATTAAGATGGAATATCGGATGTTGAAGAATTTTCCTAAGACCCTATGATTGAAAGATTTTTCTTTTCTATGTCCAATTACTCAAAGACAATTGAAAAATTATCTTAATTGTGTGTTTCTTAACATAAAATCTAATGCAATTTAAAATCATAAATATTTCAATGAACACAATGTTCAATAATATTATCCTTTTAAAATACCCTTTCGGGCGCCTGGGTGGCTCAGTTGGTTAAGCGACTGCCTTCGGCTCAGGTCATGATCCCAGGGTCCTGGGATCGAGTCCCACATCGGGCTCCCGGCTCAGCAGGAAGCCTGCTTCTCCCTCTCCCACTCCCCCTGCTTGTGTTCCTGCTCTCACTGTCTCTGTCTCTGTCAAATAAATAAATAAAATCTTTAAAAAAAAAAAATACCCTTTCTTTCTTTGGTTGGTTAGTGGGTGAAAGACATGAATACTTTTGGTAACTATAATTAAAGAAATATTTTCAAAGGTGAACAAATAATACATTACTTGTGTATTTATTAAAAATACAGACACTTGGGCTCCTCTTTATCCTAAACAATCAAAACCTCTAGGAGAGGGATCTGGGAACTTGATTCTAAAATGTACTCCAGGTTAATCTTACAATTACAAATGTCAGGCAATATGCACTTAAATTCTAAAACATGGGTCTGTCTATCATTGAATGACTTGGAGAATCTGTTCAAAGATATTGTAAGATTTCTGAGATTTGGAAGAAAAATTATATTATTTCCTTTTTCTCTCATGAATCATTAAAGAGAAAAGTTGGTGATCTTGGGGTGCCAGGCAACTCCACCTTCATCAGGGCAGTCTATCCGTTTGTGGTCCAAGTCCAGTGATTCTCCATTTCTTTCATCTCTCAGCCAACAAGAAACAAGCTTTATTTGGGTGGTCATATGTTCATTTGAAGCTTGATTTTAATGGCAGAAATGCAGACTGATTACAAGAAGACAAGTATCAATCTGCTACATTAACAGGCCTGCTCTCCTTTTCACTAAACACTTCCACCTCTAAAAGAGTGATCTATGTGGGAGTTACATATTCATTTACATCTTTAGTATTGATTTTTAATGAAGGTACTGGCATTTAGATTTTTTATCCATTAGAATGTAGACATTAGAGCCACATTATAAAAATGTATTCAGCCACTTTCATAGCCTTTTTCATAATAGAGGACATGTATAAAAAACATTCAGTGAATGCTGGTAAATTTATACATATATTGCTTTCCCTTTTATTTAACATATTATTTTTTTAAAAATCACTACTATATGTTAAGCCCCTATTAATGGTAGGGAAAAGTTGCTAAGGAAAGCAGATACTACTACTGTCTTCTAGGAACTTTGGGTAGACTACTGGAAGTTAGTATCCATCAACAATGGGAATTCCATCTCTCCGCATGACTGTTTTCTACACAAGCTTTGTGGATCAACTTCCCACATCCCTTCAGTTATGTAACTTAATTCTTAAAGGAATCTTATTAGATGGACATCAGCTCTGTATTTTAGCCATAATGAAAGTGGGACACAGGAAACTGAACATTTAAAATCTGACACTTGATAAGGAAAATACAGTGTTTTCTTGAATTGAGATAAAGTTCACAAAACTTAAAATTTGCCATTTTGAAGCATAAGATTACATATTTTTTCGTATACATTCATTTACAGGGTTGTACAACCATCACTATCCAACATGTTTTCATCATCTACCCCCTCCTCCAAAAAACAACTACATACTTCCCAATTCCCCACCTATCAATTCCTGGCAGCCATTAAACTATTTTTTATCTCTATGAATTTGCCTATTTGGACATTTCACATACATGGAATCCTACAATATATGTATGATTTTCACGTGAAAGTAAATCTACTCATCTATCTATTTATCATATGTTGTCTTTTGTGAATGATTTCCTGAACTTAGCACGGTGTTTTCAAAGTTTAACCACATTGTAGCATGTATCAGTACTTCTTTCCTTTTTATGACTGAGGAATATTCCATCTTGTGGCTATACCACATTTTGTTTATCCATTTGTCAGTTTATAGACATTTGGATTGTATCTACTTATTGGCTTTTATGAATAATGCAACTCTGAACATTCTTGTGCAAGTTTTGGTGTGACCATATGTTTTCATTTCTCATGGACATACACCTGCAAGTGGAATTTCATTTGATAACTATCTTTCACACTTTTCAGAAAATGACAAACTGTTTTCCATAGTGGGCACACCCTTTCACGTTCCTAGCAGGATTTCATGAAGGTTCCAATGTCTCCACATCTTCACCCAAATCACAACTGTTTATTTTTTAAAAATTATATTCATCCCTGGGCACCTGGGTGGCTCAGTCAGTTAAGCGTCTGCCTTTGGCTCAGGTCATGATCCCAGAGTCCTGGGATGGAGTCCCACATCAGGCTCCCTGCTCCATGGGGAGCCTGTTTCTCCCTCTGCCTCTCTCTTTCCTGAATAAATAATATCTTTAAAAAATTATATTCATCCTAGTAGATGTGAAGTAGTATTTAATTGTGGCTTGATCTGCATTTCCCTTATGATTAACAGTGTTGAACACCTTTTCACATGCTTATTGGCCATTTGTGTATCTTCTTTGGAGAAATGTCTATTCAAATCCTTTGCCCATTTTTAAATTAGATTTTTGTCTTTTTTATTTTTGAGTTGGTATTGTTCTTTATATAGTCTAGAGAGTAGAGTAAGCACATTGACTTACAAATGTGCCTTTATTCCATTTTGGGGTTGTCTTTTTTAATTTTCTTGATAGTGTCCTTTGATGCAACAATTTCTTTTTAATTTCATGAATTCCAGTGTATTTATTTTTTCCTTTGTTGCTTGTGCTTTGGTGTTATATGTAAGAATTGCTACCTAATCCCAGTTCATGAAGATTTACAACTAGGCTTCCTTCTAAGAGTTTCATAGTATTAGTACTGGCATTTAGATTTTTTATCCATTTTGAGTTCATTTTTATATTGAATGAATTATGGGTACAGTTATACTTTTGCATGTGGCTATCCAGTTGTCACAGCACCATTTGTTGATAAGACTAATCTTTTGCCTTTTAATTTTCCTGGAACTCTTTTTTTTATTTTTTTAAATTTATGTTATGTTAATCACTGTACATCACATCATTAGTTTTTGATGTGGTGTTCCATGATTCATTGTTTGCGTATAACACCCAGTGCTCCATGCAGGACGTGCCCTCCTCAATACCCATCACCAGGCTAACCCATCCTCCCACCCCCCTCCCCTCTAGAACCCTCAGTTTGTTTCTCAGAGTCCATAGTCTCTCATGGTTCGTCTACCCCTCCGATTTTCCCCCCTTCATTTTCCCTTCCTGCTATCTTCTTCTTCCTTTTTTTTTAACATTCCATGTAATTTTTTATTTCTTTTCTGATTTCTTGGTTGACTCATTCATTGTTTAGTAGCATGTTATTTAACCTCCATGAATTTGGGGTCTTTCCAGATTTTTTCTTATGGTTGACTTCTAGAATTGTAGTCAGAAAAGTTGTGAGATATGACTTCAATCTTTTCGAATTTGTTGAAACTTGTTTTGTGGTCTAACATGTGATCTATTCGGAGAATGTATCATGTGCAGTTGAATAGAATATGTATTCTGTTGTTTTAGGATGAAATGTTCTGAATATGTCTGTTAAATCCATCTGTTCCAGTGTGTCATTCAAAGTCACTTTCCTTGTTGATTTTTTGCTTAGATGATCTATTGGTGTAAATGTGGTGTTAAAGTCTTCTACTATTATTGTATTAGTATTGATTAGTTCCTTTATGTTTGTTACTGTTTTATGTATTTGGGTGCAAAATGTTTACAATTGTTATATCTTCTTGTTGGATTGTCCCCCTTTATTATTGTCTAGAGTCCTTTATCTTTTGTTTTAAAGTCCATTTTGTCTGATATAAAGATTGCTACCCTGGCTTTCTTTTGACATGCATCTGAATAATAAGTGTTTCTCCATCCCCTCACTTTCAATCTGCAGGTGACTTTGGGTCCAAAATGAGTCTCTTGTAGGCAGCATATAGATGGATCTTATTTTTTTTATCCACTTTGTCACCCTATGTCTTTTGATTAGAGCATTTAGTCTATTTACATTCAAAGTAATTATTGATATGTATTCATTGCCATTTTGCTACTTGTTTTGTGGCTGTTTTTGTAGTTTTTCTCCGATCCTTTCTTCTCTTGCTCTCTTTCATGGTTTGCTGGCTTTCTTTAGTGATATAGTTGGATTCCTTTCTCTTTATTCTTTGCATATTTATTATCGGTTTTTGATTTGTGGTTACCATTAGGTTTGTATATAATATCTTCTGCCTATAGCAGTCCATATGAAGTTGACGGTCACTTAAGTTTGAACCCATTCTTTACTGCTCCTCCTCTCCCCCATCGCCACCATGTTTTAGGTATATGGTGTCATATTTTACATAGTTTTATTTTGTGAATCCCTTGACTGATTTTTACAGATATACTTATTTTTACTGCTTTTGTGTTCCTTGCTTTTCATGCTCTCACTTATGATCTTTCCTTTTCACTCAAAGAGTCCCTTTTAATATTTCTTAGAGGGCTGGTTTAGTGGTCATGGACTCCTTTAGTTTTTGTTTGTCTCTTTATCTTTCCTATTCTGAATGATAGCCTTGCTGGATAGAATATTCTTGGCTTCTGAGTTTTCCCTTTTAGCACTTTAAATATATCATGCCACTCCTTTCTGGCCTGCAAAGTTTCTTCTAAAAAATTTGCTGATAGTCTTAGGGATTCCCTTGTATTAACTGCTTTCTCTTACTACTTTAAAATTTGTTTCCTTTATCACTATTTTTTGCCATTTTAGTTACTATGTGTCTTGGTGGGGATCTCCTGGTTTTGATTTTGTTGGGGAATCTCTGTGCCTCCTGGATCTGGATTTCTGTCTCCTTCCCTAGATTAGGAAAATTTTCAGCTATTATTTCTTTAAGTTTTCTGCCACCTTTTCTCTCTTCTTCTGGGATCCCTATAATGCAAATGTTATTATGCTTGACGGAGTCACTGAGTTCTCTAAGTCTCTTCTTATTTTGCATAATTCTTTTTTTCCTCGCTTTCTCAGCTTGACTACTTTCCATCACTGTGTCTTCCAGGTAATTCATTCCTCTGCTTCCTTTAGCCTGTTATTTATTCCATCAGCTGTATTTATTTCATTTATTGTGTTCTTCTCTCTGATTGGTTCCTTTTATCTCTGTGTAAGGGTTTCACTGATGTCCTCTATTCTTTTCTCAAATCCAGTGAGTGTTTTTATGATCATTGAATTCTTTAAATTCTCTATCGGGCATATTACTTATCTCAGTTTTGCTTGTGATTTTGTCCTATTCTTTCAATTGGGACATGTTCCTCTGTCTCCTCATTTTTCCTAATTCTCTGTCTGTTTCTGTGTGTTAGGAAAGTCAGCTACTTCTCCTGCTCTTGAAAGTAGTCGGTGGGGCACACACTTTTAAAAAGGTGGCACTGGTCCTTTTTCACAGGGGATATGCAGCTGCTGTGGAGACCAGGGCCAGCCAGGGCTGCTCCACAAAGTGCGCCAGACCTGAGCTCTTTTAGAGCTGAGTGCAGCTGATTTTTACTGGTTGGAAAAACTCACAAAATTCAGTGCCTCTGCTTTCCAAAGCCAAAAGCTATGGAGATGCATTTTCCCCATGCAGGCTCCCTGGTGTGATAGTCTGTTTCTTGCCCTTTCTCCACACTCCTAGTTCCCTCCCTCCTGTGGCCAGACCTGCAGGTTTTAACTCCCCATCCTATCTCTGCTCTTCTTACCCTCTTCAGTGTGGCCTCTTCTCTACTTTTAGTTGTGAAGTTTGTTCTGCCAGTCTTTGGGTTGTTTTCTGGGTTATTTGCACTGATGTGGGTGTTATATAGTTCTATCTGTGGGGATAAGGTGAGTTTAGGGTCCTCCTATTCTGTCATCTCTCCCAGATATTCCGATTTATGTCTTTTGATTGGGGAGTTTAATTTATTCACATTTAAAGTAGCTACTAATAGTGAAGAAATTATTATTGCCATTTTTAATTTGTTTTCTCTATATCTTATAGCTCTTTTGTTCCTCATTTCCTTCTTTACTGCTTTCCTTTGTGTTTAGTTGATTTTTTGTAGTGACATACTTTAATTCCCTTTTATTTTCTATGTATATTCTATAGAAATTTTCATTGTGGTTACCATCAGAATTACACATGACATACTACAGTTATAACATAAATATACTATTGGTTTTTTTAAAGTTTTTATTTTAATTCCAGTTATTTAACATACTTGAATATACTATTGTTATAAAAATCTATTTTAAATGGATAACAACTTAACTTCAATTGCATAAAGTTTACTCCATTGCAGGTCTGCCCCCTCACTTTATTTTATTGATGTCACAAATTCTATCTTTTTATATTGCCTATCAATGAACATAAATTTAAATTAATTTTTATGCTCTAGTCTTTTAAATCCTATAAAAGAATCAAAAGTGGATTTATGGACCAAAATTAAAATAATATGGGGTTTTATAATTGTCCATGCATTTACATTTACTGGAGAACATTTTCATATCATTTTGAGTTATTGTCTATTGGCCTTTCACTTCAAATTGAAAGTCTCTCTTTATCATAATTTTTTGTAGGATAGCTCTAAAGGTAATGAACATCTTCACCTTTTGTTTCTCTGGGAATGTCTTAATTTCCTCCCTCATTTTTTTTTTTTATAATTTTTTTTTTTTTTAGATTTTATTTATTTGAGAGAGACAGAGACAGTGAGATAGAGAGCACAAGTGGGGAGAGGGAGAAGCAGGCTCCCCACAGAGCAGGGAGCCCGATGCAGGACTCGATCCCAGGACCCCGGGATCATGACCTGAGCCGAAGGCAGATGCTTAACCGACTAAGCCACCCAGGCGCCCTCCTCCCTCATTTTTGAAGGACAATTTTGCCAGAGGTAGAATTCTCACTTGGCAGTTTTTTGGTTTTTTTTTCCACACCTTAAATTTATCATCCACTCTCTTCTGTCCTGCAAGATTTCTACTGAGAATTTCTGGTCCTAATTCCTGCTGACAAATACATAGAAGAAGGGAAGTCCAATGTATAGAGTATAAGCATCTTTCCTGCAGCTTCAGTTCTAGGCCTCAGTTTGCGTTTTCCTCAAATACCCTGCACCAGAAGGCTTGGTCTGCCACAGGCATTTTTGATGGTGTCTATGTAAATAACTCAAAGAGCTAGTGTAAGCATAATATTCAGTTTACTATAAAAAAGGAGTATTTTCTCTACTTGTGAGATGTGGGTTCTTCAATTAACTAACATAACATAATAAAAAAATTAAAATAAATAAACCAATATCAAACAAAAAAAATTGGCACAAAACATTACTAGTCTCAAAGTTTCTTTCTAAATCCTGGGCTTCCTCACTGCTAAATATAACACATAGGATTAAGGTGGCAGATGCCTACCAAACACACAACTTAACTACAGATAGTTTAAATGTTTTATTCCTATTCATCACACATATATAAGATAGACACTATACTTCTCATATAAAGAAAACTGTGGATTCAAACTTTATGATTGAATATTGAGTCAAGGTTACTCAGTAATAGATAGGATTTGTACTTGGGTTTTTCGACTGCCAGAGCTCTTTCCACTGAGTCAGACTGAAGAAGATTAGTTAATAAAGGAGAAAATAATAATGAATAAATCTCTCCCTTTTCTTTTTTTCTTTTTAAAGATTTATTTGAGAGAGAGAGAGTATGAGCAAGGGGAGGGGCAGAGGGAGAGGGAAACAAGCAGACTGCCAGCTAAGCAGGGAGCCTGACACTGGGCTTGATCCCAGGACCCTGAGATCATGATCTGAGCCAAAACCAAGAAGTGGACGCTCAACCAACTGAGCCATGCAGGTGCTCCTCCCCCTTTTCTTTAAAAGCCTCCAGTGTCTCTCAAATATCTCTGATGGAAAGAACAAATTTTTACCATATAATTTAAGGCAGTGTCCCATCCTGTTTCAACTTCATTCCCCAGAGTTCTCTCTCCTGCTCTAAAAAAATGAGTTCTGGAGACCTAACACACAGGATAGTTATTATAGTCGACAATACTGTTTTATAAACTTTAAAGCTGCTAGGAGACTAGATTTTAATTGTTCTCACAAGAAGAAGAAAAAGAAGAAGAAGAAGAGGAAAAGGGAGGAGGAGGAGGAAGATATTTAAGTGATGTGATAGAGGTGTTAGCTAATACTGCATTGGTAATCATATTGCAATATGTTAATGTACCAAATCAACATGTTGCTCACCTTAAATTTACACAATGTTATATGTCAATTATATCTCAATTACAAAAACATATTTGCATCCTGTCCTCTTAAGTTTCCTTAAACCTGGCTGCCCTTGAGACTCATCTGGGAGCTTTTACAATGTACTAATGCCCAGGATGAATCTACTAACAATCAATTCACAATTTTGACTGCAGGACAGGATTTTCATACTCTTGAAGTTTCCCATGTAATTCTAGTATGCTTGTAGTTTTTTTTTTTTTAATATTAAATGCTTAGGTCATTAATTATCTAATTATCATTCCCAAACTTTTCTTTTTCCTGCTTGATCCTCTTGTCCTTTTTCCACTCACTTGCTTGGAAAGCTTTCACATACCTTCTTTATCTTAGGATCTATGATGCTTCCCCATACCTCTGGGGATCAGGTTGTCCTCAAATTTTCTGTTTAGGAAGATCTATGTGTGACCTACTTTACAGCCCCAAAGAAGGACAAGAATATCTCTGTGTCTTATCTGCCTTGGGCCATCAATCTTACCCCATCAATCTCCTCAACAGCAGACAGATAAAAAAAACTTAGCTGGAAGGAGATGGCTGAGGAGGAAATGTGAACAAGGTAGCCATAGTCTCCAGAGCTGTTGACACCACTCCCTATTGTCTCTCTGTGTCAGGTGGGTCATGTGGGAGATCTAGGGAGGTGGCCCTGGTATGTAGCACTGCTATGAAGATTGCTCCAGGTCTGTCTTTCCAGAGATATCTGTTCCTATATCCTGAGGAAAATAACTGAGATTCAAATGTGTAGTTTTTAAAAAATGCAGCCAGGCTTTTTCTGGGCTGACTATAAGTTGGGAGAATAATCTCAGTCCTCCCATTTTGTTAATCGATATTTTGGAGGGCTTTCTTGTATATCTTTTGGGGGTGGGGGACTTCCAAGTGATGAGACTTTATGTTTTACTGAATCATAGGGTTGTAGGAAGGTAAAAGGGAATAGTAATCTAGGAAGTTGGAACAATTCCTTTAGAAGTAAGAAACATTTGAAAACTGGGTCTTTAGGGAATCCAATTTAGCATGTATCAATGTTACAAACGTTCTTAAAGGTTTCTCTCACAGACTTGATAAAATGTCCCTCTTGTCATCAAGAATCAAAGTTTTTTCATCATTGCCTTCTTATTTCCTTATTATTCTGGTTAGTAAATTTTTATTCCTGGGTGAAACACTACATATCCTAGGAAAAAAATGCAGGAAGCAACTGTTATAATTTTGGAAAAGAGAAAATGATTTTATGGAGTTTGGAATTCATAAACCAGTAAAATGAAACAGGCACATGATCCAAATGCTTTAAATTACTTTCATTATTCTCATTTCCCACATTAGAGAAGTTGCAATGGAATGGTAGATTACAGTAGGCAGTAGTTTTTAGGTCTTTGTTCATATGTAACTCAAGAACTTCAACTAAATTCTTTTTCCTTTCTGGGCCCAGATTTCATGATTACTAAGTGCAAACTGTAGGAAGAATGATGTCTTCTAGGTCTGACATTCCTCGACAATCTGATTTGTTGTTTGCCAGCTCTGAGTCTACTAAGTTAAGGCTTTGTGTGGAGGAGAATTCATTGATTCTTTTTTTTCTAACAACTTATCTACTGATAAGCTCAAGGTTGTCCATGAATTTCAGAATAAGGTAGTTATGAGGTATCAGTTGGAGCCCCCAAAATAGGGCAAAGTACTGCTTAATTTTTCCTACTTAAGTAAATGCATGCAAAGCATTTTCTTCCTTGACACTAGGATAGCTCCTTTAAAAATTTATATAAAAAATAATATCTTCAAGCAGAGTATGAGGTGTTATTAAGAAATAGCATACACACTGGTTTTCCACATAGCTAGATTAATTTGGAAATTAAATTTTTAAAAGATTTGTCTCATTATAAGTTTTTTTTAACTACTGCCACAAAATTCTCATTTATTATGTGCAATGAGTAGGCAATTTATGTCAATTTCTGTTGCAAATAGATTTGGATGCCTCTTACCAAACTATGTTTTTTGTTTGTTTGTTTGTTTTTAACTTTTTCTTCTCTGCTTTGGTTGCAGAAAATGGATTTGTAAAACCATCCAAGAACAAGGTTTCAGTAAGTTATTACTGATTGATTTGGAAGTAAAAAAAGATAAAATTTTAACCTTATTTTATTGAAAAATTTAACACTAAATTTACCAAATATACAACAGAATGAGGTTTCAAAATTTAAAAATATTTATATTTTTATTATACTAAATTCAAGAAATATAATCTAGCCAGCAATACAAAACCATTTGCCACTACCTACCTTATTATATAAGACGATAAAATGCATATTCTTCTATCCCAAGATTCTATTCATTGGCAATAAGATGCTATTGTGAACAAGAATCTGAGAAAGAGGACACCTGGGTGGCTTAGTGGGTTAAGTGTCTGCCTTTGGCTCAGGTCATGATCCTGGGGTCCTAGGATTAAGTCCCACATCGGGCTCCCTGCTCAGCGGGGAGCCTGTTTCTCCCTCTGCCTCTGCTGATCCCCCTCCTTGTGCTCTCTCACTCTCTCTCTGTCAAATAAATAAATAAAATCTTTTTAAAAAAAAGAATCTGAGAAAGAGAAAAGCGTGTTGGAGTAAAATTATACATCCTCATAAAACAAGTTAAAAAAATGAACCACCAAATGATCAATTTAATGTTAAAAAATAATGACTTCCATATATTCACATAGTAGAATATTACATTGAGATGAAAATAAATGAACTATAGTTCTAAACAATATCAGCATATATATAAGATCACAAAGGAATGTAAAGAGCAAGTCATATAAGAATATATGTAGTATTGTTTTCTTTGTATAAATTACTAAGATACCCTAAACATATATATGAATACATGTATAAATTTGAAATGTATAAATATTGACAGTTAGTGAATATATTTATTGATATGCAGTGAAATTACAGAGGAATGCAGGAAATAATCAACAGAAAATTCAGTTTGGTGATTTCCTCTGGTAAAGGGGGTTGAAGGAGATGTGATCTGCTAGGGAAGATCATGAGTGTGGGTATGGATTTGCGACATAATAAAAATACTTATGCCAATTACTTGGCCTTTATCTTAGTAGAGGGTTTATATATTTAAAGAAATGGTAATTTTTAAAACTTTCTCCTGGGTTGTATGTACACAGATATTTGTCTTTGTACCTATATATTGATTATATTTACCCTATTGTGTATGTATGACATTTCATATAAAAATGAATATTATTCAAATGTTCATTATTCAGTAAACTTATGTTGTCTTTCTGTTTTACAGTCAATATGTGAAGTGTATGATAATCCGGCACAAATTTGCACCAGAGAATATTATCCAGTCTGTGCAACCAATGGCCAAACTTATTGGAATAAATGTGTTTTCTGCCTTGCCGTGATGTAAGACCGCAGTAGCAAATGTGTGCTTTCTAAGTAATGAATTGCCAATTACAAAATCTTAGTACATCTATGTTGCTGATACTCTAAATACAGAATACACAGAAAATAACTAATATTTCTGTAAAAGTCAAAGAAACACACTTGTATCATTCCTTGAAATTCTTATTTCTAAAAGTTTCATGTTTGAGCTCTCAGACCATAATCATGCTGTTCTACAAACATATAAATCAATTAATTTAACTGACTATTAATTACTAATGACAGAGGCGCAACCAATATGACATAATTCCAAAGCTCTGATGCTATTCAGTAGATCTCTGCTATACTCTAAAATCCATCAAATGAGCCTACTCATGCTGGAAAGAAACTCTCTGATGGTCAGGTTTGTCCCCTGAACTTCATGAGGACCTTTCAAACCTTCCTCAGACTGCAGAGCATTCTAGTACACTTCCACCAAAACTTTCTTCCCTTTCTCCTTTACCCTGAAGGAATTTGTGGTCTAATGGCTCTGCCAAGCTTTCCTGCCTTGTCCACATTTTTTTTCTCATATTTACAATCCCAACAGTCACCTGTTTCTCAAGAACCGCTCTCACAATCCCTAATCCTTTCCTTTCTCAGGCAAGAGCTGGTTTCCAGCCTGAAGGCAGGGTTGAGCAAGTAGGAGGGGTCAATATCCTCAGAGCAGGGGCGCCTGGATGGCTCAGTAGGTTAAGCCTCAACTCTTGATTTCGGCTCAGGTCATGATCTCAGGGTCATGATCTCAGGGTCATGAGACTGAGTCCCACATTGGGCTCAGTGCTGGGCATGGAGCCTGCTTGGGATTCTCTCTCTCTCCCTCTCCCTCTGCCCCCCACCGCCACCCCCCACCCTGTGCATACTCTCTTGCTCTCTCTCTTAAAAAAAAAAATCCCCATAGCAAAGACCGGCCGGCTTAGGAGCAGGTGGGGCCCAGAAGTTTCTAGAAGTGAAGCACAGTGTCTCCCTGGAGTCCACGTTCCAGACTTCTTCATGAAGAAGCATTTTGTGCATTTCTCAGGAGTTTAATGTGTTCTTTTAATAATTTCTTTTTTCTTTCTCTTTCTTTCTACAGAGAAAATGGTAACAAATGTAAATTGTCTCATTTTGGTAAATGCTGACTTTTGATGGAGTTATATTTTTGTGGGGATTTTATTGTGATCCCATTTTGCAGTGGCTTCTACAGACAATTAGAGTTTGTAAATGGAATCATTTCTCTAATTTCTCTTTCCACAGTTGCATTGTTAGTGTATAAGAAAGCAACTGATTTCTGTGCATTGATTTTGTATCCTGCCACATTACTGAATTGCTGTGTGAGTTCTAGTAATTTGGGGGTGGAGTCTTTTGGGTTTTCCACATGAAATATCGTGTCATCTGCAAAAAGAGAGAGTTTGACTTCTTCTTTGCCAATTTGAATACTTTTATTTCTTTTTGTTGTCTGATTGCTGTTGCTAGGACTTCTAGTACTATGTTGAACAATAGTGGCGAGAGTGGGCATCTTTGACGTGTTCCTGATCTTAAAGGAAAGGCTCTCAGCTTTTCCCCATTGAGGATGATGTTCTCTGTGTGTTTTTTGTAGATGGATTTTATGAACTTGAGGAATGTTTCCTCTATCCCTATACTCTGAAAAGTTTTAATCAGGAAAGGATGCTGTATTTTGTCAAATGCTTTTTCTGCCTCAATTGAGAGGACCATATGGTTCTTCTCCCTCCTCTTATTAATGTGTTCTGTCACATTGATTGATTTGTGAATGTTGAACCACCCTTGTATCCCGGGGATAAATCCCACTTAGTCGTAGTGGATGGTCCTTTTAATGTATTGTTGGATCCTATTAGCTAGGATTTTGTTGAGAATTTTGGAATCCATATTCATCAGGAATATTGGTCTGAAATTCTCCTTTTTGATGGGGCCTTTGCCTGGTTTGGGGATTAAGGTAATGCTGGCCTTATAGAATGAGTCTGAAAGCTTTCTTTCTGTTTCTTTTTTTTGAAACAGCTTCAGGAGAATATGTATTATTTCTTCTTTGAATGTTTGGTAGAATTCCCCAGGGAATCCATCAGGCCCTGGACTCTTGTTTTTTGGGAGGTTTTTGATCACTGCTTCAGTCTCATTACTGGTTATTGGCCTATTCAGGTTGTCAATTTCTTCCTGTTTCAGTCTTGGTAGTTTATAGGTTTCTCGGAAGGCATCCATTTCTTCCAGGTTGCTTAATTTATTGACATATAGTTGTTGATAATAATTTCTAATAATTGTTTCTATTTCCTTGGTGTTAGTCTTCATCTCTTCCCTTTCATTCATAATTTTATTAATTTGAGTCCTTTCTCTTTTCTTTTGGATAAGTCTGGCCAGTGGTTTATTGATCTTATTAATTCTTTCAAAGAACCAACTTCTAGTTTCATTGATCTGATCTATTGTGTTTCTGGTTTCTAATTCATTGATCTTTGCTCTAATCTTAATTATTTCTCTTCTAATGTATGGCTTAGGCATCGTTTGTTGCTTTTTTCTCTAGTTCTTTAAGACGTAAAATTAGTTGGTGAATTCAGGAGTTTTCTATTTTTTTGAGTGAGGCTTGGATGGCTATGTGTTTCCTCCTTAGGACTGCCTTTGCAGTATCCCATAGGTTTTGGACTGATGTGCTTTCGTTCTCATTGGTTTCCATGAATTGTTTAAGTTCTTCTTTGATTTCCTGGTTGACCCAAACATTCTTGAACAGAGTGGTCTTTAGCTTCCAAGTGTTTGAATTTCTGCCAAATTTTTTTCTTATGATTGAGTTCCAGCTTTAAAGCATTATGGTCTGAGAATATGCAGAGAATAATCTCAGTCTTTTGGTATCAGTTGAGACCTGATTTGTGACCCATTATGTGGTCTATTCTGGAGAAAGTTCCATGTGTGTTTGAGAAGAATGAGCATTCTGTTGTTTTAGGGTGGAATGTTCTGTATATATCTATGAGGTCCATCTGGCCCAGTGTGTCTGCTCTTCTTTCTTTGTTGATTTTCTGCTTAGATGATCTGTCTATTGCTGAGAGTGGAGTATTGAGGTCTCCTACAATTAACATATTATTATCAATATGACTCTTTATTTTGGTTAACAGTTGGCTTATGTAGTTGGCTGCTCCCATGTTGGGGGTGTAGATATTTACAATTGTTAGATCTTCTTGTTGGATAGACCCTTTAAGAATGATATAGTGTCCTTCTGTGTCTCTAATTACAGTCTTTAGTTTAAAATCTAATTTGTCTGATATAAGAATTGCTACCCCAGCTTTCTTTTGAGGTTCATTGGCATGGAAGATAGATCTCTGTCCCTTCACTCAGTCTGGATGTATCTTTAGATCCAAATGAGTCTCTTGTAGACAGCATATGGATGGGTCCTGTCTTTTTATCCAATCTGCAGCCCTGTGCCATTTTTATGGGAGCATTTAGGCTATTCAAGTTGAGAGTGATTATTGAAAGATATGAATTTATTGTCATCATGTCCTTGTTTCAATAGATTGTCTCTGTAAATTTCTGTTCTGTATAACTCTTGGTGTCTTTCTCCTTTTATAGAACCCCCCCCCCCTTAATATTTCTTGCAGGGCCGGCTTAATGGTCACATATTCTTTCAGTTTCTGCTGGTCTTGGAAGCTCTGCATCTCTCCATTAATTCTAAATGACAGCTTTGTCGGATAAAGTATTCTTGGCTGCATGTTCTTCTCATTTAGTACCCTGAA
Source organism: Neomonachus schauinslandi (assembly GCF_002201575.2). Taxonomy (NCBI): domain Eukaryota; kingdom Metazoa; phylum Chordata; class Mammalia; order Carnivora; family Phocidae; genus Neomonachus; species Neomonachus schauinslandi. The sequence goes on from NC_058409.1 coordinate 110,987,270, forward strand.
TATGTCTTGCCAGGCCTTTCTGGCTTGCCAGGTCTCTGTGGATAGGTCTGACATTATTCTGATGTTCCTCCCTCTGTACGTAAGGAATCTCTTCCCCCTAATTGCCCTTAAGATGGTTTCCTTGGTTCTAAGATTTGCGAGCTTTACTATTACATGCCAGGGCATTGGTCTATTTTCCTTGATCTTGGGAGAGATCCTCTCTGCCTCCAGGACACAAATGTTTGTTTCATTCCCCAGATTAGGGAAGTTCACAGCTATGATTTGCTCAAATATATCTTCTAGTCCTCTCTCTCTCTCCACCCCCTCAGGGATCCCAATAATTCTGACATTGGAACATTTCATGGTGTCACTTATTTCTCTAATTCTGTTTTCATGGATTTTGAGCTGTTTCTCCCTGGCCTCCTCTTTTTCCTTCTTTTCTATCAAATGGTCTTCTAGATCACTAATTTGTTCTTCCGCCTTGTTTACCCTAGCTGTTAGAGTATCTAGATTAGACTGGATCTCATTGATAGCATTTTTAAGTTCTGCCAGTTCAGCTTTCATTTCTGCCCTTAGAGAGTCTATGCTGCCTTTAATCAATTTCTCCATTCTAGCTATTGTCTTCATAACTGTTACCCTGAAGTCCATTTCCAACATCTTGGTTGTATCTGTAACCATTTGTAAATCTGTAGCAGAAGTCACAGTCTCTGAGTCTTTCCTATTTTGGGGGTTCCTCCTCTTAGTCATTCTTGAAACCAACAGCCTGTGATATTCTATTTGTAGAGATCCAGATATATCTTCTTATATCTCAGGCTGATTTCATGGGTGTTCAGAGTGGTCTGGTCGATATGCAGCTCAATTCAGGGGACCAGTTGGAATAGGGTCCCCTACTCCTCTGCCATCTTTCCCCCGTCCCACTTTTATTTATTTTTTAATTTAAATTCAATTTGCCAACATATAATACATCATTAGTTTTTGATGTCAATCGGAGAAAGACAAAATTCATATGGTTTCACTCATATGTGGAATATAAGGAATAGCACAGAGGATCATAGGGAAAGGGAGGGAAAACTGAATAGGAAGAAATCAGAGAGGGAGACAAACCATGAGAGACTCTTGGCTCTGGGAAACAAACTGCAGGTTGTGGAAAGGGAGGTGGGAGAGGGGGTGGGGTAACTGTAACTGGGTGATTAAGGAGGCATTAAGGAGGGCACATGATGTGATGAGCACTGGGTGTTATATGCAACTAATGAATCAAGAATCAGAAACTCTTGTTGAGAGCTTCAATTATAGCCATTATAGTGAGTGCATTTATTTATTTATTTATTTGTAATAGTTAAAAACACTTTATTCAAGATACTAAATTTACATATATACACTATGGCTTTAATTAAGAAAATATAAACAAAAATTAATAGAAGATAATATTCCAAATATTAAAGTTGTTGCTTCTTGGTGATGGAATTATATATGTTTACTTTTCCAGCTTTCTGAATCTTTCATCTTAATGGGAAACATGTATTTACTATCATAAGGGAAAAAAATAAACCTCAATAAAGCAACAAAATATCTAAAGGCTTTCAATGCTAAATAATCTAATTTTATCTAACTTAACTTTCCCAGGGATATATACCAAAGTGTTTCCTCCCTTTCCCAGGTTGACATTTTGAGTTAGGCTGGCTTTATTAAGATCCAGGGAGGAATAGAAAGCTTTCTGGGTGCTCTCCAATCAAGCTGAATACCTTCGGCTTGTACAGCCATGATTGCTATCCATCCCACAATGCTTTCTAAACTACTATATAAGCATATGGATCTTGGCTGTCCTGAACCTGCTTATTCCTTTACAAACATCCTAATGCTGCTAGTTCCTCTGACACCAGCGTAGAGCTATTACAACAAACTCTATAAGGCACATATTACAAAGTAGTTTTGTGTTTTGATGATGATGATTACCAAAGTCTCCACATCACTCAAAATTGTAAATGCCACTTGGTTAGCACATAACTAACTGAAATTCCAGCCCAAATTGATGTTTTCCATTCATCCAAGTACGAATGAATCAACTGTGCATATGGCACCATTCCGGGCCACCAAAGAGCCCAAACTCTTAAAATGAATTATGTACCTATAATATAGGAAGCTAAGTGTCTTAACAGAGCCATTCATGGAAGGGTCTGAAGTTTGGAAATGAATGTTTTTTTCCATCTCTGTGAAAAAAGTTGTTTTAGAGAGATGGCCAGTATTGACCACAGGGTTATCAATTGATTATGGAACCCATGTTAATGGAGGCACAGTTTGCCTTAGGACAAGTATCTAGTGGCCAAAATCAAGGAAAGAGCTTTTCCACTTTTCCCATACCTAGCTTCTATCTGGCTGTTTGTTCACTTCCCAAATTCCTCTTGTCTTAACTTTCAGGACATCTATACAAAAATTATATACTGTCTTTTAAGATGCCTCAGGCAATCATCAATACAAAAGGCAAGGGCACTATCACTCAACTTAACACTTTTCAGATCCAGAAATACCTAAATATCACAATGTTAAGTTACGTAAAATTAGATTATTTAGCATGGCATTGTACTTACAAGCCCTACAAGAAAATGTAAATAAGTAGAAAAACACGGCATTTATCATTGGAAGCCTAGAAATAGTAAAGATGCCAATTTTTCCTAAAGTGACTCAGAATCAAGAAAAAAATCTGTCAAAATCCCAGCAAGATTTTCTGTGGATAAAACCAAGTTTATCTTAAAATTTATATGAAATTATGAAGAACTAGAATTGCTAAGATAATGTTGAAGAAACAATTTGAAAAAGTCAAAATACCTGATTTTGAGTCTTAGTATCTTAGTATCTACTTATTATATAGATATAATAATTAAGACAGTGTGGTATTGGTGGATATGCATTTTCGATATACCAAGGTCTGCGGGGTTATCAATTGCTTCACTCTATCTAAGTGAAATGTCCAGAAAAGACAAAGCAATAGGGAGCAGATTAGTGGTTGCCTTCGATGGGAATGGGGAGACAGATTACCTACAGTCAGGTTAGAAGAAGCTTTTCTGGGGTAATGTAAATAACCTAAAATCGGATTGTGGTGATGGTTATGTATCTCTCTGTATTTGTCTTGGTACAAGACCAATTAAATCCCTTTCAAAAGATTTTGGCAACAAACTGCCAGACTCTTCAGACATGACCTCTTTATGTCTGACCATTTTAAAAATGGCAGCTGCCCCTGGAGGCTCTGCCCGATTGATGTCCATAGAGAACCAAGATTTTCCACTGCTTGAACATCAAAAGCAGTTAAGTGCCAAGAGCTGACCTGGACCAGACTGAGGCCTATGCAACTGCGGGCCCACCAACTGACTTCACGTTTGGTTTGTTCACTTCCTACACCCTTCTGTTATCTTGTTTGTTGTGTGGCTTGTCTTCTGTCCTGCTCTGTGTGCTGTGTAAGAAGCCAAGTTTAATCACATGGCAAATTGTCATTGACTTTAGAATTCTGAACCTGCTTTATAATCGTGATTTAGCTTTGCTTTATGACTGAATAAAGCTGACATTGTGGAAAGACACAACTCGTGTGTGTGCCTTTATAGTGGGCTCATGACAGTTGTGTCCCACATGTTCTCTAACTTAGTTCTTATAAAAACCTCACTAGACATTGTCTCCATTCTTTAGCAACATGAAAGTGAGATGGGAGTTTCACAATATTTAAAACCTGCTATTTTGGTAATGAAAAGGCAATTTTAATAGAGCTGTTCTATTACTTTTAAAATAGATTCATTGAGATATTTACTTAGCAAAAAAATCATTCTTAGGTATAACACAACAGTGTTTGTAAATACACAGAGATACATAACCATCACCACAATCTGATATTAGGTTATTTACATTACCCCAGAAAAGCTTCTTCTAACCTGACTGTAGGTAATCTGTCTTCCCATTCCCATTGAAGGCAACCACTAATCTGCTCCCTATTGCTTTGTCTTTTCTGGACATTTCACATAGATAGAGTGAAGCAATACATAGGTGTTCCTAATTGCTTCTTTCACTAAGCATAATGATTTAGAAGTTCATATACTTCAAATAATCTATAAGGAGTTCATTATTTTTACATGATGAATGGGATATTCCATTTTGTATTGATGAACCATATTATGTTTATTTACCAGTTGATGGGTACTTGGGTTGTTTCTGCTTTTCGGTTCTTATGAACAATGTTATTAAGAACATTAGTGGGGGGCCTGGGTGGCTCAGTCGGTTGAACATCTGCCTTCCGCTCAGGTCATGACCCCAGGGTCCTGAGATCAAGCTCTGTGTGGGGCTCCCTGCTCAGCAGGGAGTCTGCTTGTCTCTCTCTTCCTCTGCCCCTCCCCTCTGCTGGTGCGCTCTCACATGCGCGCTCTCTCTCTCTCTCAAATATATAAATAAAATATTTTTAAAAAGAACATTAGTATGCAAGTATTTGTATGGACATATGGATTTTGTTTCTTTTTCTCTTGGGTGAATAACAGGAGTGGAAAGGATGGTTCATATGACAGGTGTATGTTGAACTTAAGAACTTGTTATCCAAAGTGGCTTCTCATGTTCTCTCTAGCAATGCATGAGGTTACACTTTGTCTAAACTTTGTCTACACCCTCATGAACACATTTTTTAATTGTCCTTTTTTAGATTATAGCCATTTTGACATTTATTATTTTCATAATACCATTTAAATCATTAAATGAAATCAGTGTATATACCTTATGATCATAATTTTTTTAAAATATCAAATCTAAATAAAGATAATATATCAAAATATTAAAATTGGTTGCATCTGGGTGAATTAAGGTTTTCTTTTTTCTTTTTTTGCATTGTTGTTTCTCTTTTGTTTCTCTTTGTAATAAAGATATATTTACCATCATAATGGAAAAATTAACTTCAATAAATAAAAAAAGTGTCAACGTATTTTATTGCTAATCTGACCTAATTTTACCCAATTTAACATTCCCCAATAGTGACCAAAGTTTCCCCACCTGTCCCCAGATCGACATGCAAAGTAATCATTGCTTTTATTAAGCTCCAGGGAAGAAATGAAAAGCATTCTGGGCACTCTTTCAAACCAGCAGGATGTCAGGATACAGTCATTATTGCCATCCGCTATGGACTGAATGATCGTGTCCTCCGAAACTCATATGTTGAAATCTTAACGCCCAAGGTGATGGTGCAGAGAGGTGGGGCTTTTGGGGGAGATGGCATAAGGACAGAATTCTCCTGATCAGGATTCCTGCTCTTATGAAAGAGACCCTAGAGCACTAGCTTGCCCTTCTGCTATGTGAGGTTACAGTGAGAAGGTGGCCATTGAGGAAGCTGGGTCTCACCGGACACTGAATCTGCTGGCACCATGACCTTGGACTTCCCAGCCTCTGGAACCATGAGAAAGAAATATTGGTGTTTATAAAACACCTAGTTTGTGGTATTTTTGTTATAGCAGCTAAGACACCATCCATTCCATAATGCTTTTTGAACCAGTAAGTGGACACTCAGAAATTAGCTTTTCTGACCCATCTTGTTCTTCTACAAAAGGCTTCTTGGTGCTGTGGCCCTCCAGCTCCTCTGTGTTAGAGCTATTACACGGTATAAGGCACGTGGTTGCAAGTAGTTTTGTGTTTTGCTGATCATTGCAAAAGCCACCTCACTGGACACAATTGTAAGTGGCAGTTGGTACCTTAACTGGGAAGCTCATCCAAAATAATATTTTCAATTCATACAACAAATATTAATTGTGAAACCTGAGATTATAGAGTAAGAGTTGGATATAGAATCCAAAGGTCTAGGGGGAACAGAATGGCTTAAGAAAAGTGTTTTGTGGCCAGACCAAGGAAAGACCCCTGTGTTTCCCTTCACCTAGTGTCCAACTCAAATGAATTTGCCCTGCTCCTTCTTCATAGTCACCACCAAGACCCCTCTTGCCTCTAGTTACTCTCCAGATACATATACAAAGTCTGGATATCCTGAACTGAACAAATGCTTCAGATAACCATCAGTCCAAATGCAGGTAGAGAGTATACTTTAACAAAACTGTCTAATATGAAAAATCCAAAGTATACTAACCAGAGTTTTATTTATTCTATACTGTGACATGACACTTAAAATTCATACATCCTTTGAGGTAATAATATTTAATAAAAGATGCGTAAAATAACATTTACTAAAATACTATATGTCAAATGCCATTGTTCTATAATAGTTGAATTATTCGAAATGACAAAGCAAAACTTGCAAATACAGGTGTCTGCAGTGTTTGTTTGTTTGATAAATAATTTATACTCAGTAGTAAGTCATTCAATTCACCAAGGGTGAATTAATTAATATCAAAGGACCACTTTTATTTTTTCCTCTCTCTTTTTTTTTAATTTAAATTCAATTAGCCAACATATAGTATATCATTAGTCTCAGGTAGTGTTCAACAATTTATCAGTTGCATATAACACCCAGTGCTCATCACATCACGTGCCCTCCTTAATGCCCATCACCCAATTTCACCACCCCCCCACCGACCTCCCCTCCAGCAACCCTTAGTTTGTTTCCCATAGTTAAGAGTCTCTCATGGTTTTTCTCCCTCTTTGATGATTTCCCATTCAGTTTTTCTTCCCTTACCCTATGCATAATTCACTTTTAAAAATGTGACATATTCTCCATCTGAGGATTCAGGAATGCTTGGGATACTTAACATTGTGAAGGACCATAACTCTAGATTACCATATCCACATAACATTATTCAATAAACCCCAGCAAGGCCTAGAGTTTACTAATTTTACTGTTCTAAGCTAAAAAAAAAAAAAATTGCTCTTCTAATAGTAGTAAATGTAGGTTAACCCCACCAGAATTAGCTATAGGAGATATGTCTATTATAAAGTTTGACTGATTTTCATTGTTTTAGGTTTATTGAAGTAAATTCACACACAGTAAAATGCAACGTTTATAGCTATAAATTAGACACACTTACACAGTTATGTAAGCCACTCCACAATTAAGTTATAGAATTTTTCCATCATCCTAAAAAATTACCTTGTGACATCTTGTAAATTCCTTCCACCAACCCTAACCTCTGAAAACCACTTACCTAATTTCTGTGTTTATTAACTATATTTGTGTTGAATTCAATTTAAAGTCACAGAAATTGTATAAATAGAAGTGAGTTCCTGACAGTATTTAACTAGCTTCATGCAGTGCTAACCCTTTACATAACCAAGACATGATGACAAAACCAGCAAATTGACATGGTATACTAGTATTGACTAAATTAAAGACCATACTAAGACTTCACCATTTTAAAAAGGAATCCTACTTCTGTTTTTCCTTTTGGTGCCTCATTCTATGAAACTTTCCATTTAAGGGGAGCTGTGACATTGGGAAGAGTGGAGCCTGCTCTCAGTTCCCATTTGCCCCGTTTTCATCATCTCGGTCTCAAAGTCATAGTACTATCTACCTTTTCCTCAACTTCAGTGGCAAGTGCATTATGTTCTTCATGAACCTATATTATATAATCCATTGTCTAACGTTAACTTTCCTGGTTGATATCAAAACCTTTTAGCCTTCTGTGCTAATAGGCAGTTTTTCTTGCTTGCTCTCTGCTGATTAATACATATAAAAGAAGTCCAGTGAAATATACATAAGCATGTCCTACAATTTTCAAATCTAGACTTGCATTCACTTTTCCCACAAACATCTTACGTCAGAACAATTAGTCTGCTGAACATTTCTCTGATGGTGTCTACATAAAAAATTAAGTATGCATAATTTCACTTTAAAATATTAAAGGAACATTTTCTAGACTTGAAAGAATTTAGGTTCTTGTACTGAATTGGCTATGAATATTACCAGTTTCAAAGTTTCTTTCTAAATCCTAGATTTCTTCAGTGTTAAAAAATCACTGGACAAATAAGTGACAAATAGGGTCATACACAACTTAACTGTGGACAGTTTGAATATATTATCTCTAGTATTTGTGACAAATCTATGGGACAGAAATTATTGCTCTCATATTTAAAATATGTAAATATGGGGCGCCTGGGTTGCTCAGTCAGTTAGTGTCTGACTTGGTTTCAGCTCAGATTGTGATCTCAGGGTCCTGGGATCAAACCTTGTGTGGGGCTCTGCATTCTGTGGGAAGTCTGCTTGAGGACTCTCTCCCTCTGCCCCTCCCCCTGCACTCACACACTTTCTCTCCCTCAAATAAATAAATATTTTTAAAAACCTTAAAATACATAATATGCATTAGAAAGTTTAGACGTAGATGGGATTTGAACTGAACTCCCAAAGATCATTCCACTGAGTCAGTCTGTACAGCTGATTGATTAGTTACAAAGAAAATAACTAAAAAATCTCTCCTTTACTTTAAAAGCTTTCGGTAGCTCCCATGTACCTCTGAAGTAAAGATATATTTATTTAACATATAATATAGGCCAGTGTCCCATCTGGTCTCAATTTCTGTCCCCAGCCTTTCTTCTCTCCTATCCCAGAATTCACATTCTGTATTTATCCCAGGGGTTCTCACACCTGCCTGCACTTAAATTTCAAAACACACCAATACCAAGGATTCATGTATTAATCATTGATTCACAGTCTTGATGGCGAGTTAGTGCATCCTTAGGCTTTAAGAAGTTTCCAGGTGATTCTAACATTCATGGATTTTTTTAAAACCACAAAGGATTTAAACACTTGTTGAATTAACATTTACAAACTCTTTTTTCCCTGTTTGATGCCCTTGTTCCTTTCCTTGCTCACATGCCTGGAGTTTTCACATATCTGACCTATCTTACAATCCATAACCACACTTACTACCCTCCTCTCTTCTCATACTTCAGGGTTCATCAGATTAAATTGTCTCCAAGCTTCCTGCTGAGGAAAGATGTATTGTGAAGTATTTGTGAGGCATCTCTCATGACCTACTTTATAACCTCCAGGGAGGACACAGACTACCTCTGTGTTTTGTTTGCCCCAGGCCATCTGTCTTACCCCATAAAGCTCCTCACTCATATATCAATAAAAGAGACTCAGCTGGATGAATATGGGTGGTTGCATACTTGGTATGATCTCAATACTCTCAAATTGTTATGAGTTGTTTTGTGATCTAAAATGTGACCTATCTTGGAGAATGTTCCATGGGTGCTTGAGTAAAATGTGTATTCTGATTCTGTGGGTATACAATGTTGGTATATATCTGTTAGGTCCCTTCAGGCTGCAGTGTTGTTCACATCTGTTGTTTTCTTATTGATCTGTCTGGATGTTCTATTACTGAAAATGGGGTAATTAAATTTCCCTGCTATTATTTGTTGCTATGATATGCTTTGATTTCATTCTCTATTTCTTTTATATCTTTAAGAGATATTATCTTTTTGATTACCATGGGCTTACATAAAATATCTTATGGTTATAGCAATCTATTTTATGCTGCTAATAATTTAACTCCAATCACATACAAAAACTCTACACTTTTACTTTTACTTTTATGTTATTGATGGCATACTTTGCCCATTTTTAAATGTAACTTTTTATTGTTGAGAAAAACACTATTTTTTAAATTGTTGAGTTGTAAGAGTTCTTATGTATTCCAGATACAAGTCTCTTATTAGATATATGGTTTGTAAATACTTTTTCCCATTCTGTGGGTTGCTTTTTCTTTTTATTATGTTAATCACCATACATTACATCATTAGTTTTTGATGTAGTGTTCCATGATTCATTGTTTGCGTATAACACCCAGTGCTCCATGCAAAACGTGCCCTCTTTAACACCCATCACCAGGCTAACCCATCCCCCCATTCCCCCTCCCCTCTAGAACCCTCAGTTTGTTTTTCAGAGTCCATCGTCTCTCATGGTTCTTCTCCCCCTCTGATTTCCCCCCTTCATTCTTCCCCTCCTGCTATCTTCTTCTTCTTCTTCTTCTTTTAACATATAATGTATTATTTGTTTCAGAGGTACAGGTCTGTGATTCAACAGTCTTACACAATTCACAGCTCTATGTGCTATGGTGAGTGCTGCTTTTTCTTTTTATGGTGTCCTTCAAAGCATAAAACTTTTAGTTTTGGTGAAGTCCAATTTATCTATTTTTTGCTTTGTTGCTTGAGCTCTTGGTGTCAAATAAAAGAAATGACTGCCTTATCCAAGATCAGGAAGATTTTCTCCTACATTTTCTTCTAGGGGTCTTATAGTTTTAACTCTTGTCTTGTTTACATTTAGTCTATAATCCATTATGAGTTAATATTTGTGTATGGTGTAAGAAGGTGTCCAACTATATTATTTTGCATGCAGACATCCAATTGTATCAGCACTTTAAAATTATAAATTGCTTAGGAACAAATTAAACAAAGAAGTGTATGATTTATATCCTGAAAAATACAAAATATTGTTGAGGAAATTAAAGAAGACCTACATAACTAGAAATACATCCCAGACACATAACTGGAAATAGTTTTAGACTTAACATGTCTAAATGGTCATACTCCCCAAAATGATCTACAGATTCAACACATTCAACATTTCAGATGCCTTTTTTGGACAGAAATTCAGAAGATTATTGAACATACTTTCTGTAATTTCAATCCTCTGAAATTGAGTCAAGTTTATTTCATAATCTAACATTTGTTATGTCATATAGAATGTTATGTGTGCTAGAGAAGAAATAATATCCTGCTCTTTGTGGGTGAAATTTTTTTAAGATATCTGTTAGATCTATTGGTTTATAGTGATCTTCAAGTCTTTAATTTCCTTGTGAGCTTCTGCCTACTTGTTCTATCTCATTGAACATGGAATATTGAAGTCTCTAAGTATCACTGTCAGATTGTCCATTTCTTTTCTCAATTCTGTCAGGTTTTCCTTCATGTGTTTAAGGCTCAATTATTAAGTGGATATATGTTTGAATTTTATGTCTTTCTGATGGATTGACACTTTTCTCATAAAATTTTCTTTTTATCAATCAATAATTTTTGTCTTATATTTCATCTGATGTTGGTGTAGCTACTTCAGCTCTCTTCTTTTAAAAAAAAAAAAAAGATTTATTTATTTGTTTGAGGGAGAGGGAGAGAGAAACTTAAGCAGACTCTGTGCTGAATGTGGAGCCCAAACAGGGCTCGATCTCATGACCCTGAGATCACAACCTGAGCCGAAAGCAAGAGTTGGACGCTTAACCATCTTCACCACCCAGGTACCCCTCAGCTCTTTTCTTATTATTTGCATGGCATATCTTTTTTCATTATTTTACTCTCACATTATTTGTGTCTTTAAATCTAAAGTCTATCTGTTGTAGACAGCATTCAGTTGGTTGATTTTTCTTTTATCTATTCTGCAAATCTCTGCCTTCTGATTGGAGTGTTTAGTTCCATTTACATTTCATGCAATAAGTGCTAAGTTAAGGCTTATCTCTGTTCTGTTGTTTTACTAGGTATTTTCCAAATATCTAATCTCCTCTCTGTTCCTCTATTGCTACTTTATTTTGATAAACTTTTGTTTTCTGGAATAGCATTTTCATTCCTTTATAATTTATTTACTATATACTTTGAAGTTATATATCTTCCAACATGAGATGTTCTGAGCATGTCTGTTTTGGACTTCTTTAGGGATAAGATCCATTTGTTGGCCACATTCTTCCACTTATATACAGTTAGAAGAAGATTACAAGCCTGCCTCCAGTTTCAAAGTTCAGCTTCTTTGATTTCCCCGATAATTGAAATTATCTGCCTACATGGAATTCCATGTAGGAATTCAGGAAAACATGTCAGTTTTCTGTTTTTATCGTTCTCCATAAATTTGACTCTTTGTCTTCAATTTCTAAAACACTCTCCTAAGCATCATAGATTTCAGGATATTGGAAAGGGGAATGTAATGATCATCTAGTTCACCATTCTCAAACCAGCATTATTTTGGGAACTTCTAAATTGATATGACAGGCTGGATGTGAAAGATTCACTCATCACCACTTCAAACAAGATCTTTTATTTTCCTCTCTCTATATAGATATGGATTCCACAAATATCAAATTTCAAGAGATAAAGTTAATGTTAAGGCATTTTGTAAATCATCCTTGTACTCCAAAGTTGTCATTTTACAGAAGACAAAATACCTATGAATCAATTTAATCAGAGAGATTTCTTCACATATAGAGGACTTTAAAAATAGGAAGATATATCATGTTTTTAGATGAAAATTCTTGAAAGTATAAAAGACAAAAATTGTGACTCTATTAACTTGTTTGGACAATTTTATTTTGACTTTTAATGGATAAATCTTATAATTGAACACAATGGCTTTAAGATAAAAAAATACAATTTCCTAGATAATTTTGATAGTAGAAATAGCATAATTCTATATAGGTATTACAATATTTATTATAGAGTATAGATCTATAAATACTTATAAACCTTATTTAAATCTATAATTATCTGATAATAAAAGGTAAAATAAAAAATTAAATAGCTCTACTGAGTCTAATATGTTTGTAGTGTAGAAAACTTTTAAGAGGTCATGCCTATGTCTAATTATACTTTCTCAAACTCTTTTTCTTGCTCTGATTCTCTTGCCCCTTTCTAGGCCACTTGTTTGGAAAAGTTGCACATCTCTTCTATATCTTAGAATCTGTAACTGTTCTTGTTACTTTTTCCTTCCCCATATTTCCTTCCCCATATTTATCACATCAGATTGTCTTCAAATTCTCTCTAATCTTGCATGAGCTACTGTAGAGCCTCTAGGCAGAACAAAAGACTACCCCTAAGTCTTATCCACCTTGGGCCATTTGTTTTACCCATCAAGTTCCTCACACACAGATAGATCAAAGAACTCCTCAACTGGATCTGTGCAAATGAGGGAAAAAGTCACACAAGATAACCAATCTCCAGAGCTGTTAACCTCCATCTTCACTACCTTCTCTGTGGGAGGTAGGTCATGTGGGGGGTCATGAAATGTAGCCATGGTGTATAACTTTCCTTCCAGAAACAATATAGCTCCTATTTTCCTGAGGAAAATACTGAGATTCAAAAGTAAATGTTTTCTTTAAATGGAACAAACATTCTTGTAGGCTAACCAAAGGACTGGGAGAGTAAGTTGCTCTTTCTTATTTATGAAAAGAGGACTTTATTCCTACATTTTTTCTTTTGCTAACTACATAGTTAGGAGGTCTTCGGTTCACATGTTGTGTCTTGTTGATCTTTGGGGTTGGGGTAAGAAAAAGGGACTAGTTGACTTTAATTTGGATTCTAGATGTTAGAAAAGTTCCTTTGCAAGTAGTAAAATTTTGGAAAAGTGGATCCAGATTCTGTTTGTCCATTGGAAATGTATAGAATATACACATGTATCTCTTTGCTCTACCAATTGAAAGCACCTGGGAACAGCAAATAGCATACCTAACACCTAGATTGTGATTTCTAAATCCTAGTCTCCAATGAAAGGAAGTTAGAGTCTTTGGAGAAATGGCTGATTTTAGGACTGAGGCATGAGATAAACAAGTTGAGCCTGAGGCATCTTGCAGTGCCAGAAAATAAGGAAGTGAAATAACAAAACAATGGTGGTGGACACAAAGAGACACAGATCCCAATGACCCAAACTGGAAAGAAGTATGCTTTGGTAAAAAGTGTGCTTATGAGAATAAGCATATATTTCAGGGTAGAGACTGTTCAAATGAACAACATGAGTTCAAATTGACTTTTTGGAATATGATTAACAAATTTAGTATAAGTTGCTTGAGGTAAATGATCTTATCTGTTTGTTTACCATTCTATTCCTACTGTCTCTCACCACAGCTGGCATAGAGTAGACATTTAATAATGTATGTTGAATTTTTAAAAAGCTTTAATGCAGATATTAACAAATATTAGTTCTTGTGCATCTATTACCTAGAGCAAAGGATATTGCATAGCCTATTGGAAAAATTTCTGCAAGAGCTTGTAACAATTTGGTCACACAGTTCTCTAGGTGCCTACACTAACTTAAGGATGGAATGGATGAGTAAAAGTCTACTATTCACTTGTTTTTTTTTTTAATTTTTTTAAAATTCCATTTAGTTAACACATAGTATATTCTTAGTTTCATGGGTAGAATTTAGTGACTCATCAGTTGCATATAACACCCAGTGCTCATTACATCAAGTGCCCTCCTTAATGCCCATCATCCAATTACCCCATCCCCTCACCAACCTCCCCTCCAGCAACCCTCAGTTTGTTTCTTATAGTTAAGTCTCTTATAGTTTGCCTCCCCCTCTGTTTTTATCTTATTTTATTTTTCCCTCCCTTCTCCTCTATTCATCTATTTTGTTTCTTAAATTCCACGTATGAGTGAAATCATACAGTGTTTATTTTTCTCTGACTGACTTATTTCACTTAGCATAATACCCTCTAGTTCCATCCACATCATTGCAAATGGCAAGATTTCATTCTTTTTGATGACTGAGTAATATTCCCCTGTGTGTGTGTGTGTGTGTGTGTGTGTGTGTGTGTGTGTGTGTACACATCTTCTTTATTCATTCATCTGCCAATGGATATCTGGGCTCTTTCCATAGTTTGGCTATTGTGGACATTGCTGCTATAAACACTGGGGTGCATGTGCCCTTTGAATCACTATTTTTGTATCCTTTGGGTAAATACCTAGAGGTGCAATTGCTGGGTCCTAGGTAGTTCTATTTTTAACTTTTTGAGGAACCTCCATACTATTTTCCAGAGTGGCTGCACCAGCTTGCATTCCCACCAACAGTGTAAAAAGGTTCCCCTTCCTCCACATCCTCGCCAACATCTGTCATTTCCTGACTTGTTAATTTTAGCCATTCTGACTGGTGTGAGGTCGTATCTCATTATGGTTTTGATTTGTATTTCCCTGACACTGAGTGATGTTGAACATTTTTTCATGTGTCTGTTGGCCACTTGTATGTCTTCTTTGGAGAAATGTCTGTTCATGTCTTCTGCCCATTTCTTGACTGGATTCTTTGATTTCGGGGATTGAGTTTGATAAGTTCTTTGTAGATTTCAGATACTAGCCCTTTATCTGATAAGACATTTGCAAATATCTTCTCCCATTCTCTAGGCTGCCTTTTGGTTTTGTTGATTGTTTCCTTTGCTGTGCAAAAGCTTTTTATCTTGATGAAGTCCCAATAGTTCATTTTTGCTTTTGTTTCCCTTGCCTTTGGAGAGTGTCTAGCAAGAAGTTGCTGCAGCTGAGGTTGAAGAGGTTACCACTGCCTCTGTTCTCCTCTAGGATTTTGATGGATTCCTGTCTCACATTTAGGTCTTTCATCCATTTTGAATTTATTTTTGTGTATGATATAAGAAAATGGTCCAGTTTCATGCTTCTGCATGCCCAATTTTCCCAACCATTTGTTGAAGAGACTGTCTCTTTTCCATTGGATATTCTTTCCTCCTTTGTCAAAGATTAGTTGACCATAGAGTTAAGGGTCCATTTCTGGGTTCTCTATTCTATTCCATTGATCTGTATGTCTGTTTTTGTGTTAGTACCATACTGTCTTGATGATTACAGTTTTGTAATAGAGCTTGAAGTATGGAATTGTGATGCCTCCAGCTTTGGTTTTCTTTTTCAACATTACTTTGGCTATTCGGGATCTTTTGGGGTTCCATACATATTTTAGGATTGTTTGTTCCAGCTCTGTGAAAGATGTCAATGGTATTTTGATAGGGATTGCTTTGAATGGGTAGATTGCTTTGGGTAGTATAGACATTTTAACAATATTTGTTCTTCAAATCCATTAAAATGGATTGTTTTTCCATTTCTTGGTGTCTTCTTCAATTTCTTTCATAAGTGTTCTATAGTTTTCAGAGTACAGATCTTTTACCTCATTGGTTAAGTTTATTCCAGCTTATGGTTTTTGGTGCGATTGTAAATGGTATCTATTCCTTGATTTCTCTTTCTGCTGCTTCATTTTTAGTGTATAGAAATGCAACTGACTTTTGTGTGTTGATTTTATATCCTGCGACTTTGCTGAATTTCTGTATCAGTTCTGGCAATTTTTTGGTGGAGGCTTTTGGGTTTTCTACATAGAGTATCATGTTCTCTGTGAAGAGTGAAAGTTTGACTTCTTTGCTGGTTTGGATGCCTTTTATTTCTTTTTGTTATCTGATTGCTGAGGTTAAGACTTCCAGTACTATTTTGAACAACAGTGGTGAGAATGGACATCCCTGTCGTGTTCCTAACCTTAGCGGAAAAGCTCTCAGTTTTTGATATTTGTTGTGGGTCTTTTGTATATAGTTTTTATGATGTTGAGGTATGTTCCCTTTATTCCTACATGGTGGAGGGTTTTTATCAAGAAAGGATACTGTATTTTGTCAAATGCTTTTTCTGCATTTATTGAGAGGATCATATGGTTCAATTTACTTACATATTCACTGAGCAACTTCAATTCGTCTTGTCTGGTAAATGTTTCCTAAACACCAGAAGTCTCACAGGATTTCTATTTAGATGCAGCATTTCATTCAGTCAAAAACACATACTATGTTCTCAAGTTCCCTGATCATAAGATTTACGTGATGCAGTTGTTAATCCACTGTAACCCAATGACCCTATCCTGGAAATTTTAATGCATATGAATGGTGTGATCTCAGGAATCTATTATGTAAAGGCACTCAGATCATTCTCATCATTGTGTGTATTTGGAATGCACTTCCATACATGACATCCTATTATGTGATAAACGTTTCCCTAGGCTTCCATTAAAGAATGATAAATAATATAGTAAGTACATATCTTATAACCTTTTTATGTAAAACAATGTCTAATGACAGAACTGTTTTATATCTTATAAGTCTCAAACAAATAAGAGTAATACATTTTAGAAGTTCAATAAAAAACTTGATATAATTAGGATTTTAGAAACATATTTTCACCAAATCTTATAATTGGATGAAACATGAAAGGGCCTCAAGTCCCATTTTTCCTAGAAATAAGGTGTCTCCTAACCAGTAGGCATTTCTAGGGTTTAGTTGTGAAGTTCATGTGTAACTGTAATGGGATGGCAAGAGGAGCCATGTGATTACACATGTGATTACACAGCCACAACACAACATCAGCAATCAGTATAATAAGCAAATCTAAATAGACCCTCCACTTTCTCTAAGGCAAGTTAGAGATCTTAGCATTCAGCTATAACAGACTAGTTTGTCTCAAAATAACCCTTTCTTTGAAAACAGCTAGAAAAATTAGGTTAAATAAATCAATAGTATATATAATTTAGCATATAAATATTTATATAATTTATTTTATATAATAAAATATATATATTTATATAATAAAAATATATATATATATAACTTACATATGTGTAGTCCAAACCCTTTGTGGCAGATGAAGAAATGGAAGCCCACACTGTTGATGTGACTTAGTCAAGGTTGCACAGTTCATGGAAGAGTTGGGATCAGAGCCCATATTTCACCAATTTCCAGAGTTCCAGCACTTTCCTCCACATGTATCTGAAGTGGGTAGGATCTTGCTTTGTTTCTTTGGTCTTAGTCTAAACTCCCTGTAATCAATACCACTAATTCTATGGAGCAACATGGTACTCTCATGTGAAATTTTCAGTCCTTCCTGTGCAAGGAGAAAGGGACTAGTGAAGACTGTGTTGGGGGGGCGAGTGGTGTGACTTTAAAATAGTCAGCATAATTGGCTGAAGGAAACACCATAGTGGGAGTGGTGACTCATGTTCAATAGTGAAGAAAGCTGCGTATCGACCATGAGTTTGTGAGTGGGCTCTGGAGTCAGATGATCTGAGCTTGAATCCATGCTCTATCACTTACTAGCTATGGGACCTTGAACAAGTTACCAATCTCTGTACTCTATATCCTCTGTAATGAAGATAATTATAGCACCTACAGCATGGCATTACTGTGAGACTGAATGAGTTGATACAAGTAAAATTCTTAGATGAATGTCTGACACCATTCAGCCAATGTTAGCTTTGATCTAAGAGGGGAAATTGGATGTAAGTAGCAGTCACTGGACATGACCAATAGGGCTTTCCTATGAGGCCATTAGGTATCTTAGAAATTTCCAATAGGATCTGCTTGTTGAAACTACTTTGGGGTGTGGTTTTAGGGTATTAAAAATTTCCTTCAATCCAGAACTGATACAGTGTCTGAAAATCTCAGCTCTATATAATGACATTAAAGACTATATTACAATCAAATGTGTTATCTATAAGTAGTACATGTAATCATATAGGTCATTACCACTTCATCACCGATTCACTTATCATCTGAGGCAGCTAGTCATTTTAGCCAAGACTTTGTGGTAGGAAACACCATAAAGAATGATATTAAGAGGGTATGATGAGAACCAGCAAAGCAGTCATAGCAGACACTGTTGGTGGGATACCCTTGGCATTCACTTCTACACACCAGAAGGTTGCTTACTCGAAAACCTATGCAATGTGGAAGTGCAAGAAAGTTAATGACCCTGGGATAACCCTTCAACAATGATGGTAGGGATGTCTGTGGCTAATATCCCAGCTTCCTAGACCCTTAGCTGGAACAACTGGGAGGTGTGTTCTATACTGTCACCCAGAGTTCCCCATGGGATTGAGATCCCATTGCCCATATTGGTAACCGGCATGAAAGTGTGTACTCTTTGTTGGATTTTTTATTCTTTCCCTTCTCACTCCACTACTCTCTTATTTGTTTCCTGGTGTGTCTCATAACTACACTACTCACACACTAAATTCTGGGACCAATTCCAATGTGTGTAGAAGGGTCAGTGTTTCCCTTGTACCACTAAGCAATGCTCTGACACCAGCTGGATGTCCTACAACTTGACTCAATTCTGACACTATCTACCTGGAGATAACATCAGGTTGTACAGGTTAAAGGCACAATCCAACAAGACTGTCCCCACTTCAGATGCCAGTCAAAAAGTCAGGTTCTTATAGATGCTTCTGACCATCTGGTTATAAATCTGAGATTTCCATGACCCACTCAATTAATTTGCTAGAGTGGCTCACAGAACCCAGGAAACCTGTTTACTCACTAGATTACTGATTTATTACAAAAGATATTAAAGAATGTGAATCAACATCCAGGTAAAGAGATACATGTGTTGAGGTCCCAAACAAAGGAGCTTCTGTCTTCGTGGAGTTTGGGGTCTAGCATAATGGCATGTGGAAGCATTCTGGTTCACCAGCCTAGAAGCTCTCTGAACCCCCTCTTTCTGGGTTTTTTTGGAGGCTTCATTACCAAGGCATGATTGATTAAATCATTCGCCATTGGTAACTGATTCAAATTCCAGTCTCTCTCACTTCCCTAGACATCAGGGGATGGGACTGAAAGTTCTAGCCCTTTATTCCTGCCCTGGAAACCAGCCTCCATCCTTAGGTGCCTTCTAAAACTCATCTCATTAACATAATCCCATTGTGGTGGAAAGGGGCTTGTTATGAAAAAAAAGACACCCATTTTACCTTTATTGGTTCTGAAGCATTTTCAGGAACTGAGGACAAGAGAACAAATACAATGACAAAGGTGGTTCCATTGCACTTATTGCTCAGGAAATTCCAACGGTTTTGGGAACTGTGAACCAGGAACTGTGGCAATGACCATATATATATGAGAAATATATTTTGGTCATCTGAGTGACCAAATATATATTCCTTATAAATCACAATATCACACACTCAAACCTGTGACTCAGGATCTTCCTTTACGGAAACTCAAACCAAGATGGCAGCCTTCAAGTATTTGGTTGGGTTCCCCCATGACTCTTGTTCTTTCTGCCCCTCTCTATTCCCCACATTTCCAACTGCAATTCCAACCCCAGAATTTCAGGGCTGTTTTTCCTGACATAGCTATTACTACAGTGTGGGAGTAATATCTCTATGGCAATCTTTCTGGGGTAAGGAGTAGATATTCAGAATTAATAGTACCACAGAACCCTCCTGAGACAAACAAGGCACATAGAATGACATTTGGGAAGGAAAAAATGTCAAAAAAAAAGTTTTCTCTGCAGAGCTCAAGACCTCAACCCCTTTGACAATTTCTAAATGAAATCATGTAGTCAAGTTTGGGTTAGCTGCAAGTTATCTGACATCTCTTGCATCAATACCACCATCAACAAGATTTGCTGGTTATGTCGATCCTCAGACTTGCTTACCCAGATGGTATAATAGTGATTACATCAAATTCATTAGGCCCCTTGGAAAGTGTAGTTTTTATACTGTAGGGACCAAGGGCAGGCCACCCCAAGATGGCCACTTTGACATGAAGACTATTTTGATTTAAAAAACAATGGAAGCCCAGTAGTTTTAAGAAAAGCTCTTTACACTCCCCTCTACTCCCTCAGCTGCTGAAAAAGAGTTTAGATGGAGAAACTATTCCAAGAAGAGAGCTCTCACCATCGATAACTACATTATGATATGAACTAGGTATGATAGACATGGAAGAACTTGGAAAGACCTGTCTGATCCAAGTCTTCTATGTCCTATTGTTTCTAAGGAGCTCAGCAAATATTTGTTTACCAAACATTTACTCTTTTTCTTCTTCTTATGAATTGCATTCCTTCCCTTTGAAGTCCCAGACCCCTACCCCCAACTCCTTAATTCAGAATAGCATATATACCTTATTTTGCTTGAATGTTTTTGGAATTTCCATGTCTGAGTGGATTTCCTGTACTTCTGCTATTAAATATGATTTTCTCCTCTTAATCTATCTCATATCAATTTGATTCTTTGGCTGGAAGGACCTTGGAGGGGACAGGAAGTTCTTGTTCCCTAACAATACAGAATTGGAAAATATTAACATTTCTAAATCTTTTAAGGCATACAATGAACTGAAGGGATCAAGTACTTTATTAAAATAAACATAATAACCACTTAAATTCAATATTGCTAAAATGTGACTAAACTACTGTAGTATTTAGACAATGATGACAAGGCAAAAACAAGTAATGTTCAAAGCAATCTTTTCAGACCAGGCATACGATTCTTTAACCTTTTTTCCCCTTCTTACAAATCAATGAAAATGCTTATCAAGACTTAAATAAAGGATGGCTCATTGAAACCTTCAAGTAAATAATAGTACTCCATGTTTATATAGTGTTTTCTTCACTGTGGAGCTCCAAGAATTATCAAATAATCATGGGACCTGCTAGGTCACCCACTTTACACCCAACACCATCTTATCCCTTGCATTTATGAACAATTTTTGAAGGTGATTTCAAGCATATAATCACTATATTCTTTTTAAAAATTTTTTTCTTTTTCTTTTTTTAATTAGCCAACATATAGAACATCATTAGTTTCAGATGTAGTGCTCAATAATTTATCAGTTGTGTAAAACACCCAGTTATAAATTCAATTTAATTAACATATAGTGTATTATTAGTTTCAGAGGTAGAATTTAGTGATTCATCAGTTGCATATAACACCCAGTGCTCATCACATCAAATTCCCTACTTAATGCCCATCACCCAGTTACTTCATCCCCTCACCCACCTCCCCCCAGCAACCCTCAGTTTGTTCCCTAGAGTTAAGAGTCTCTTATGGTTTGTTTCCCTCAATGGTTTCGTCTTATTTTCACTATATTCTTAAATGGTTCCAGAAATAGAGATTTATTAATTCATCATTTATTTTTTTCAATTATTCATCAGTATAATAAATTTTCCATTTATTCATCCATTCCATCTACCCACTCATCCATCTACTTCCAAGTGTTTATTAAGCAGTCACCACATGTGAGGTCTTATGCTAAGTTCTCGCTATACAGTAGTGATCAACACAGATATGGGTCCCAGCTTTCATGGAGCCAATGGTATGGTGAATTCTATAGCATAAATTCTTTTTTTTTTTAAGATTTATTTATTAATTTTAGAGAGAGAGAGAGAGAGAGCAGGGGGGAGGGGCAGAGGAAGAAGGAGAGAGAGAATCCCAAGCAGACTTCCCACTGAGTGGGGAGCCCAACGCAGGGCTCAATCTCACAACCATGAGATCAAGAGCTGAGCTGAAATCAAGAGTCAAATGCTTAACTGAGTGAGCCACCCAGGTGCACCTACAGCATAAATTCTAATAAGATTTCTATAATTCTATTATTTCCATCTAAAATATTTTTTGAAATAGATTTTTCCTAAGACTTAGGCAGTTAATCTGAGATATAATATAATACATTTAAACTACACAGATATAAAGGTAAGAACACTCAAAAAGAGAATAGAGGCCTTGTGTATATAAAGCTGAGTTCAACACACCCAAGCCTGTGCAGGCTAAAGTGACTAGATCGCACTGTGAGGTGTGCCCATCCCCCACTTGGCAAAACAGGGTGGTGGCCCATGGAAACCAATATTTTAGTCAACTTCTGTTTGAATGTTCTGTTGAGTTTTTTTTTTTTTTTTCAGTACGTGAACAGAAGCTGCAGGCAAGGCAAAGTTTGAGATGAGTATATCCCAGATTCCCATGTCAAGTTAAGGCTCACAAATTCTTCTTCTGTTCCCTGGTCCCTGAAGCTTCTAAAAGGGCAGATTAATAATTATTTCTGATTCACGGAATAAACTGAATCATCATGCTGAGAGAAATGGAACATTTTCTCCTGAGAAATAGCTGCACATATTGATTAGCCTTGGATGTGATTATGGTGGAGTTAGCTCACACAGAGAGCCTACTTCTCAAGAAGAGTATATGTGTTCACCTTTATTGACAGGGGTTTCACTACCGCAATTGCTACAGCTCTTGTCTTCTTTTATCTGGGTCAAAGGTGAGTTGTACAAATCCGGTGATCGAGATCTTTCCCTCCCTCTACCTTGGGAAATTGTTGACAAACTACAAGAGAACCAGGCTTTAAATGTATAGGCCCAGAATGGTAGAGCAAATTGTTTGTCCTGCACAAATTCTGAACAACTCACATTTGACTAAGCTTTCTGTTCTCATGTTCATGTCTCCATTATAACAATTGTTG
Organism: Neomonachus schauinslandi; assembly: GCF_002201575.2. Taxonomy (NCBI): domain Eukaryota; kingdom Metazoa; phylum Chordata; class Mammalia; order Carnivora; family Phocidae; genus Neomonachus; species Neomonachus schauinslandi. The sequence continues at coordinate 111,010,145 of NC_058409.1, forward strand.
GATCATAATATAGTTGTTTTGTATGTATCTCCATTATTACTATTCTCTATGCGTCACCTTTGTAATAGTTTTTGGAGCATGGTATATTTGTTTATTTGCAGGTCCATGTTTGTTCACTGGACTGTGAGTTTCTGCAGGGCAGGAGTTGTGTCCTTTCCCCTTGGTATCTCCAGCAACCAGCCCAGTACCATGTACATAGAGGAGCTCAGTAAGTGTTTGTTGAGTGAATGAATGAATGAAGGAATCTCTCTGAATGCTCCCTTAGGGAGTGTGTCTGAATTGGTTGTTAACACAGTCACTCTGCGCAGTTGGTTGGTTTGACCACATGTGGGCCTGTTTTGTTTTTCTACAACATTACTAATATTCAGGGTATTATTATATCCCACTATCTTCCAATGGAGTTGCTTTTGTAGTCTGGATGAAAAAAACTGCTGTATTATTTCAAATGATTGTGAAATAATAAAGCAAATGAAAACCTCAGATGCCAGAAAACATTATTTTCATGGAACTTCACAAAAAATAACTCCACAAGATCCTCTTACAAAATATACACAAAAGGAGAAAATAAGGTTACAGATTACTGAGTGTCACGCATTATTTTGACAATAGGAACAAGAATGTTTGCCGTGCAGCAATGTGTGGTTAAGATAAAAATATCTTCTCAAGTAAGCCAGGGCATTTTCTTCATGTTAAGCCACAGGATGGAACAGTGAGGGAGAAGTGTTTATTGATTATAGCATTTAAAAGTGACTTTTCTGAATCAATTCTTGTTTAAATAGGACAAGGTGGAAAGCTAAAGCCATTTGGGAGTTTGGGATTTTGGAGGATCTGGACATAAGGGCATAAAGACATATGCTCGTCATTGGAGCATACATCAGGGATAGAAATTTTAGGTTTCTGATTTCATCTAGTAGGATTGAGTGGGGACGTATTTGACAGAAAGCTCCACATAATAGTGGATTAAACACAAGTGTTTATTTTCTTTCATGTAAAAGAAGTCCTCAGGTAAAGAGTACAGGATTGACATAAAGACTCCTTCTTTTTGCTTCACTGCCATAAACACTTAGTTTCTATTCAAGCTTGCCTCATGGTTCCAGCATTGTTGCTAGTGATCTAGCCACCACATCTATCATCCAAGTAGTAGGAGGAAGGAAGGGGGAAAGGACACTCTTTCCTACTGAAACAACTCTCTTTAAAGGAACTTCCTGGAAGCTCCCAGCCAATGATTTTTCACTTACATCTCCTTTACCACTTCTAGCAGCGGAAGAGGCTGGAAAACACCATTTTTAAGCTGTATAGATTTGTGGCTCCAAGTAAAATTTGAGTTTTGTTACCAGAGAAGAGAGGAGATGGCTGATGTATAGCAAACCAGCAGTCTCTGCTACTAGGTGAACCAGACAGAACACAGCTGAAAAACCATCATTTTTCTTGGAGTTATTGGATAATCAGGGGACTAATGGGATAATGTATGTATAGATGCTCCAAGTGTGAGCACATTTCATGCCTGTGGCCAGAGCAGGTATGCCAAGAGTACTCTCCAGGGGAGAGGCAGGCTGTTGATGTGTTGGAAATTCTCATGGGGTAGTTAATATTCATTACGTTGGTGAATTTACCAAAGTTCAGGGTTTGACCTTCATTACTGCGGGGACTGAAACTTGATTTTTATCAGCACACAGAGTGATTTGACTCTTAAAGAGAAATTCAAATAACCCTAATTTAGAGGTTAAAAAAATTATCATAGATACGGAAAAGCAAAATGTTTATTAATTTGCAATAAGAAATAACTGTCACAGGGAGCAAAATGCTCACAGAAGTTTGCTTGGTGAGCATGGGATTAGAAACAGACCAAGTAAGGCAGCTGAATGCTTAGTGAAGTCAGGCTAAAGTGAGAATGGGCTTACTAGGGGCTTACCTCCCTCCCTTCCTCATCAATTCTGGTTGGTCCACTGCCTGTGTTGCCTGCTTTTCCCTGTACGCATGGCTGTCCTCCTCCCCCTCAGACTGGGTCACTCATCTTGCAGGTCGTTAACGTTCAAGCAGATTGCAGGCTGTCTTGTAAGCTTGTGAACCTCAACATCTCTTCAGAGTACTCTTGTGGATCTCTGCTCTGAGCCAGTATCTATGGAGTTTAAATTTTAACTTTCAGAGGACAATTTCATTCTACTTACTCCTAAGTTCTCAAGAGAAACCTCAGTGTAGACCCCATCGGCGGTTTCTAATAGGCTGTTACATCGACATTTACGGTCAAAACAAGAAAATGAACACAATCTCTTCATGCTAATCTGGAGTTGACTGATGTGACTCAGCAAAAGGGCTGAACAAGTTAACATTAGTAAACAGGAAGTCAATGTGTGAAACCTTAAAAGCCGGGCTGAATCATTCCAGATACAAGGAACCCATCTGTTCAGCCAGCATGCATTTGATACTCAAATATCTCTTAAGAGAATATATGAGTAGCTGTGCAGGGTTGCTTCAGTAATCTTGTGAAATTGTAAGCTTTGGAGAGATCTGGGTGCATCGCCCTTAGACAGGTGGAACAGTGTCTTTCTCCATCACGTGTGTGCCCCGTCATAAACCAAGAGCTTAGTCAAAGAGGAAGAGGGTCTCTAACAGACTCAGAGCAGTTCTCGCCTTTATTGAGATACCCTTCTGAAGCAATCAAGTGGGAAGCACTGCTTTTCCTATCATCTCAGGATCAGTGGAGATTTATTATGTGCAAAAACTATGAGGGTCAGACAATAGGACTAATTCTGCTACCTGGTTCTAGACTGGTTTAGTCACCCACCTGAATTTATATTGATTTATTTCATGCATGATACTGGTCCTATTTCTAGGGCTGTCACTTTCTATTAAAGCTGGTTGGACATAAAATAAAGCATGAAGCTTTTTTCAGTGTCTGGGGGGAAGGCAAATATGCTCTGTCCACATCACGAAGAAAGGAAAAAGTGGGATAATTTAGAATGACAACAGCCATTCATGATCCCCTAAAGTTTTTGAGCAGTTTTCACAATCAAGATATTTACCTCATTTTTACTCTCAGCTTTTCTTTGAGGTCATAGATGGAATCAAATACTGTCTCCAAGACAAACTTCCCCAAACTAAGACACCATATTCTTTTAGGTTATGTTGGGAAGATTTTGATATGTTTAATAAAATATTGCTTCCCTAGGAGGATGAGGGACACTTTTCAATTGTGGGCTCCATCATCAGCTACTTGTCAAAATAAACTGTTTATCTTCCAATTTAAGAGTCAACAAATCTGCCATAGCTGTTGACAGAAGTTTCCTCTCTGGCAATCTTATCTAGTTTGACCATTGGATGGGAACAGCATGGAGTCTAAAATCAAAACAAATGTCAGGTTTTAGTGAAACTTTTCAGGATACTCCCCAGCTGCAATCAGAAGGAATCTCAACCACCCTTTTGCTAGATTAAAGAGACTTGTAACTATATATTCCATTGGATTTGGAATTTAGATGAAATATATAATACTTTTTTAATGGTGAGTTCAGAGTCTCTGCAATTTCCCCTTTCTTTTCTTAGGAAATGTAGTCTGGGATTTATCGGTCAAAATCAGCATATTTTTAATGAATCAAAATGATACAAAATGGAATACTGAAAGAACCTTTTTTTTAACTCCTTACTTTTTTTTTTTTTACTACTTACTTTCAAAGCAGTTCTATAATTTTAATTAGGTTCCTTTTAAACCCAGTGCTTCCACTTGTCAAAGTATTTCTAGTAGAGTAGTCCTGGTGAGTGGTTCCTGAGGACCATGACAACAAACAAACAAATAAAAGCATCCATTTTTATATGAATGTAAGAAACCCGATGGTGGCACCTAGAAATGAGCACTATGCATCCTCTGAAACCCAAATGAAATATAGAGACTGAGAATAATCTTTTGGTTTCCGACTGTTGAAGGAAAAGCCTGAATGACTCCCCTGTCCTCTGCCACCAGATTAGAAATTGTCAGATTCTCATTACGGGGCGGCCATAGTCAAGGACAGTGAGACCCTCCGGGACACTGACTGAATTGCACTCTGGTCTGCAGTCCTCAGTTCACACCGAAGGGCTTATAAAGGAACAATTGTTCTTTCTTGTAAGATGTTTTTTGTTTGTTTGTTTGTTTGTTTGTTTGTTTTAAAGATTTTATTTATTTATTTGAGAGAGAGAAAGAGAGAGAGAGAGAGAGCACATGAGAGGGGGGAGGGTCAGAGGGAGAAGCAGACTCCCCACTGAGCAGGGAGCCCGATGCGGGACTCGATCCTGGGACTCCAGGATCATGACCTGAGCTGAAGGCAGTCGCTTAACCAACTGAGCCACCCAGGCGCCCTCTTATAAGATGTTTTTAAGGATGTTCACTATTAGCGGCTTTTTAGATTTGCCCATTTATAGGAATCAGTTGAATTGTTTGTAAACCGTGCAGACTTCCAGGCCCACCTCAAGCCCATTCAGTCTGAATGTCTGAGCAAGGAGTTGGGGCAACGTGTGTTACAGAAGGATCTTCTCAAGTGATCTGATACAGTTGGTAGGGATGTGGGAGCCCTGGAACAGCATCCTTGACACAGATCCCCCCAAAAAAGTCCTCTCCAGGCCCTGTATCAGCACCAGTTGTCCTATGTCTGGGCAGATAAGTTGATCTTTATTTCCTGGATACTGTAATTCATATAACTGACTGTGTTGCTCTTTTTGTATTGATTCCTGTGAAGCATACGAGGCAAACACGACTCCTTCTAGCAACAGTATGGGAAGAAAAGGGTGGCCCTTTGGGTAGTAACACTCCTGTCTTCATCTTCTTCTTCAAAGGTCTCATTTCCCCCTTGCTTCAGTTTCTTCACCAAATTATTTATTTATTTATTTATTATTTAATTTTTTTTTTTTTTTTTTTACCTTTTTACCCCCTTCACCCATTTCTCCCATCTCCCAACTGCCCACCTCTGGCAGTCACCAATCTGTTCTCTGTAGATGATACCACATATAAGAGAGACCATAGGATATTTGTCTTTGACTTATTTCACTCAGAATAATGCCCTCGAGGCCCATCCATGTTGTCACAAATGGCAAGATTTCATCCTTTTTTATGGCTGAATATTATATATATATTACATATAATTATATATTATATACATACACATTATAAACATATACATATATATGTATAATATATATTATATATATTACTGAATATTATATATATATATATATATATATATATCACAGTTTCTTTATTCTTCCATTGATGAACACTTAACTTGCTTCCACATCTGGGCCATTGTAAGTGATGCTGCAGTGAGCATGGGGTGGTACAGATAATTTCTCAAGTTAGTGTGTTCATTTTCTTCAGATAAATACCTGGCAGTGGAATTTCTGGATCATATAACATTTTCTATTTTTAATTTTTTGAGGAAAAATTATTTTTAACTTCATATTTAGTTTTATGGCACATATTTTTGTACATTGCCTTAAATCCTGTGTGGAATGAAGTATGACAGAAATCAATAATAAGTACTATCCTAAATATTTGTATTAGCCTTGATGATTCTTTTTTCACTTGATTTGGGGTGTTTGAATTTACTGTTTCTTATTTTAAAAGCACAGTTTAGGGTAAAACCACATCAGAAATCACAGCATAAACCTGGTTGAAGTTGGTGCCTGGCTGAAGGCTTGGTTTTTTTTTGCCCTTTGGGGGAGTGTGAATAGAGTGGGAAGTATATCATTTGCTTTTTTCTCATTTGCATGAAAGATAAGGACATAGTCTTCTAAGTTTTATTCAGAATGAAATCAGCATAGTAAAAACACAGCAGTTACAGATGTGAAAGAGAACTTGATTCCTTGACAAAATCAGTCCTACAGAAGCAGGAGTGGACCCTAGCTGTGCTCCACTTTACATCCAACTACATATAAAGACAAAGGTGGCCTCTAGGACATCTTACGAAAATAAAACAAGCAACTGGTAGACCCAAGAAAATCATTTGTGGTCATAGTTTGCCTGAGATGGAGCAAGCTTGTTTTTAATCCAAGCCCGGTATTTCTGGGTTATTAGGGTGTAGATTCCAGGCTTCTTGGCATCACCACATTTATGACCTGCAGAGACTAAGGCATAGAAGGCACCTTTGCAAACCAAGGGGCCACCTGAGTCACCCTAGAAAGAAGAAAATAGACAGATACTTGGTGAGAAGCTATTGAACTTTTTCTACCATTAATTACCTGTTACTCAAAGGATTATTATGTGGGTCCTTGGTTTCTCTGTGTCCTCAAGAGTTCCTGATATAGCCCCTTACTCAGTGTGGGTTGTCTCTGTCTCTGGCCAGGGCAATGATTCTGTCCATCTGTCTGTCTCTGTGTCCCTATCTCTGTCTGGGACCATGTTTCTGTCCATCTGTCTGTCTGTCTGTCTGTCTCTCTGTCCATATCCCTGTCTCCGTCTAGGACTACTTATATATACAACCTTTGATAATCAGTGACTATAGAACTTTATTCATTAAGGAATGAGTAGATATAAAGTTTAAAGGAATCCACTGAAATGAAAGAAATGTTTAAATTGTGGATTTCATCTTGGTGCTCACGGATCTGAAATCAAGTTGCTACTGAGATGGGCAGAGAGGAGAAATGTATCGTACTAAATACATTGGTGGCAGGGACTCTGTCTTTTTTTTTTTTTTTTCCCCGTTTTTGCATTCTCCTGTAATTGAATATAATGCTCGGCACAAATACAACACTTTGTAAATACTTGCTCCGTGAACGGATTCTTGAGGACTCAGACCTAAACATGTAACTACAATTCTGTCAAGGAAAGTGACAGCGTGACAAGAGGGGGCTTTCAAATCTGAAGAGCAGCCTTTGCCTCTGCTTGCCACTCCCATGGGGAACTGTAACACTTTGTGCTCTGGTTGCCATGGAAAGAGAGGCTGAGGGGGATGACAATCTTGGGGCACGGCAGATACAGGTGATCTTTGAAAGCATCATGTCCTCCCCTCAACAAGGCTTAATACAGTATGATGTCAATAGTGCATTCTAATTTCTTAAAAATTAGTAATCCATCTGTGCTACGTGTCACCTGCAAACATGAACACCTATGTTTTTTTACTGCCTTGGGAAACAAGAGATTCTGAAAAGTATGCCTCCTTTCCTTTCAGTCAATCTGTCAACATTATTTAAGAAACACATACTATATACTTGAGCTTTTTGCATCTGGGCTTTCCAGCACCTCTCTATTGATTGCCTACAATGGTGGGTTTTTTGGGGGGGGGAAGGGAGTTATATTTTACACCACTAGTGACCTCAGAGTTGGTAGGCTTTCTAAGGATGGTAAGATCCCTTGGAAGAAGCCTGTAAAAGTTATCAGATGCAGTCTATCATCCTGATTCACGGACATTTAAAGAGTTCTTATGTGTTGGGGAAGTTCTTATGACTCATTCACATTGGTAGATGAGAAAGAATAGAGAACTCAGTGCAGGAATGGAGAGGAACTCTCTGGAGTTGTGATTTTCTGTTCTCCATACCTCTCCTCTGGGCTAGGAGCACATGGAGGCTCGACTGCATGCACAGCATTCTGAGATGTCTATTTGATGGATGGGCTCTTACCTGGCAGGAATCCTTCTGGCCCCTGGTGTCTCCTGCACATATCATGTCTTCAGTTATAATAGGGTTGTGGTTATAATAACTTGGGCTGTTGCAAAGTTTTCGATTTATAACCGTAACAGTGACTTCATGCAGGGTATCAGAGGTCCTTAAAAATTGTGGGTTGGTGGCTCCCCAGCCAGTAACCTGGCATTTTGTTCCAGCTCTGATACCATTTTTGGAGCTTGGGTGGAGCAGCTGGACATGTTTGTCAAGTGTTGCAGCCGTGTGAAGCTGACAGATTGAAAAGAACATAAATTATCGTTTGTCCCCAGTAGTATTCTGCTATTAGTCTGAGCAATGTATGTGTGGTCCCTCTGGTCTAGGAAGGCATCCCTCTTCTTGAATCTACTTTGGTGGTAGCCTGCAGCTGTATTTGTGGTTGTTACTTTTCTGAAATGCTCTCCAATCCCTGTAGAGCTCAATGATGCTCAGGGAGGGAGCTTAGACAGAGCAGGAATTTTGCCCAGTCTTAAGCAAACTGGCCTTTACTCTGCATTGGATGGTTTTCTGTGGAATAACATCCATAGGTCATGACTTTGAGGGCTGGGCTGTTTCCTGCTGGATAAGACCCTTGAGTATGGTCTAGACTAAGTCTGGACTAGACTAAGTATGGTCTAGACTAAGTTATAACTCACTTACGTGTCCCTGAATTCACTTGGTTGGCTCGGTTGTATAAAGGACTTGCAATTTTCATTTGCTAATGATAAAAGCATTTGGGGAAAAAAGCTTCCAGTGGGGATCTGTGGGCTTGTTGGGATGTTCCCCTCCCACATATGCGAGCATCAGGGTTGCTTTTCTTTGTTTAAACACAGACCTGATGCATTTGTGATAAATTCTTGTTTCTTTCAAGGCAGTATATAAAGTAAAAGGGGCCCTTATAGAATATGTCACGTTTACCTCAAACATGGAGACAGTGCTAACAAAATCCTTTTCTGTAGATGATATAACAGCTGAACTATGTTGTATAAGAATGCTGGAGAAATCGAAGGAAGGCAACACTACATACCTTAATCAGCATAATATCATTTGATTTACGATATGATGTAAGTCTTGAGAATGGTATGAATTTTTTCAATCTTAAACGTTTGTTTGGAGTCCTCTTTCTTTGAGAGAGAGTGTGCTCCTAAAATCACTTTGAAAAACTGGACTTTTCCATGCCTAAAAAAAAAGCAAAGAGAATAGAAGGAAGAGAACGAGTCCCAAATACTCCAGTGGGGAGTAGAAATCGTGGAGAACATAGAGGAACAAAGGCCATCTTTAAAGTAACTTGTTTGGATTAGGTGGAGTAACAGAGGTCTTAGTGAACCCAAGCATGAAAGGATGATATAAAGGGCCAAAAGACCTGCTCTCAGACCCACCCCACCTCAATTCCCTAGTATTTCAAAAGAATATCAGAACTTATATCCTACTGTGGGGAAAAGGAATGAAATTCTAATTGAGATCAAGTTTACAACAAAATTGTTAATTTATGTAAAAAGAAATTATATTTCTCGAGTTGTGGGTTGAGATTTATACCCACCATTGTTAATTTTTTAAATTAAGGTACAATATACATAACATAAAATTTATAATTTAAACCATTTTTAAATGTACAGTTCTGTGGCATTGAATACATTTACATTGTTGTTCTTTAATCACTACCATCAATCTCCAAAATTCTTACATCTTCCCAACATTAAGTGTTTTAATAACTAAAAAGTAAAGACTCAACTCTGCATTCACTAATCTGGTATATCTAGACCTCATCTCAGAGCCATATGGAGAATAAGATCCATTACATGGCTGTCAGATAAGCTATGTTCTGTCCTGTCAATTAGAAAGATAATTTGGACAAGAAAGGAAGACTTGCCTCAATGTGAAAAATCATTGCTAGTTTGAAATAAAGACACTGTAGGGTTAGTAGCCATTGATAACTCCATTGTGGAGATTTAGAGGATAGAAACAGGTGAGTTAGATAAAGAAACAAGAGTTGTTTTGCTTTGTTTTGTCTTATCCCTGGTCATATACAGCTCCAGTACCAGTGTTTTGATAGTGCGACAATTGATTTGATTTACTGCATGTCGACCAAATTACATTTACATCTAGTTATGGAAATAGAAATGTTTTCTTTTTTTTGAGATCTTGACAACACCTTGGGGCATTCAGCATTCTATTAAAAAAAATCCCATTTTAATGTGTGCCTTTAGGAAGGTCCTTCAAATCCTTTAGGGAACAAGGAAGATTCTAGAAAGACTTACACTTGTTTACATGTAACTATTTCATTGTCACTTGAAAGAGGGATTAAGACAGATTATAATAAAAACATCCACACCCACATAAGTCAGATGGGGAAAGACAAATACCATAGGATTTTGCTTATGTGTGGAATCTAAAAAACAAAACAAATGAACAAACAAACAAACAGAAACAGAAACAGATTCACAGACACATAGAACAAAGTGGTTGTTACCAAAGGGGGGTGGTGGGCGGATGGGCAAAATAGGTGAAGGGAATTAATTAAGAGGTACAAACTTTCAGTCATAAAATAACTCGGCGGGGGGCGGGCACGCCTGGGTGGCTCAGTCGTTAAGCGTCTGCCTTCGGCTCAGGTCATGATCCCAGGGTCCTGGGATCAAGCCCCGCATCGGGGTCCCTGCTCAGTGGGAAGCCTGCTTCTCCCTCTCCCACTGCCCCTGCTTGTGTTTCCTCTCTCACTGTGTCTCTCTCTGTCAAATAGATAAATAAAATCTTAAAAAAAAAAAAAAACTCAGGGGGATAAAAAATACAGCACAGGGAATATAGCCAATAATATTGCAATAACTTTTGTAATAGATGGTAAATACACTTATGCTGAGCATCCCATTATGTGCATAATTGCCAAATCACTATGTTGTACGTCTGAAACTCATAATATTGTATGTCAACTATACTTCAATTAAAAATAAAAACACACACATACTCCCACATATGGATTCATAAAGATTAATAAGAATTAAAAGGCACAGAAACATACAGAAAAAGGAACAAAGTGTTGTTTCAGGTTCGAAGAAGGAGCTCAGGACTACAGTGGGGTGGGTTTGCCTATGGCAGGACTGTGACTGCCAGGAATGACCACTCTTCAGTTTCTACCAAAATAGTTTATTTTGGTTTATTTGGGGAATTTCAGCTCTATTTGTTGAAAAGTTTGCCTATTGCAAAATCAGGATGGGGATGAAATTTCTCAAAGGATGTGGATCAGATTTCCTAGGATTGATTCAAATTCAAATTCAACATACTCATTAAAACCAAACTGTGGAGGGGTGGGGGGGAGGGTGGAGAATGATACCAAATCCCCAGGACTACTGCTTTAACAGAAAAGATGGAAACAGGCATAAAAAACACAAGGAAGGCTGTGGGGTACAAATGCGGGTGTGGAAGATGAATTTTGATTAGGGGATGTTTGCTGAGAAAATTTCTGGTTTTCCTCATCTTTTACCAACGTACTCGATTAGTTAATGCCTTTGAAATATTTTGGTTATTTTTGTCTCCACTAGGACATGTTAATACCCAATACAATGCAAGCAGACTATGAATGCTTTCTGACTTTCTGTTTCCTGATACACTCCAACTGGAATCTGAAAGGTCATTTTTTCTGCCCACAGGATACCTGGAATTACCTGAGTTTTAGGATGCCACCTCCTTAGCTAAACCCAGGTCTGAATTCACACAGAAATGTAATAATACCAGTGTTTTTCATTTGTTTATTGTAGGGTTTCTCCGCAGGTGGTCTTTGCTTCAGAATTCTCTGGAGATGTGTGTTTAAAATGCAGTTTTCTGAGTCCCACCCTGGACTTACCTGGAACAGAACTACATGCAGAGCAGGAACCAGAGTGTTGCTCACAGCAATCCTTTTCTGTCTACTGAAACATTATTTCCATTGGGCTTAAAAAGAACCCTTTCTCAGTGTTGTTCAAGCTGATGTGCGGTATAGTCCTCATTGGTGGAAGGGTTCTTTGGCCAAAGGTGACACACATGATAAGTAGGGAAATCGGGACTCAAACGCAGCTTTTGTGATTCCAAGTCCAGGGCTCCTTTCCATGACACTCTGGAAGCCCCATGTCAAGCCCCTTCAAGCCCCTTATTGCCTCTGCCAGTTTGCTTCAGCACTGAGCCTTGTTTCTACTTAGATCCACTCCTCCAGGGCTGACAAAGACTGGGTCCTGACCCCCTGGCGGCTCTTTAGTCTAAGACACGAGGGAATTACCTGGCTGTTGGAGAGGGGCTATTACAGTCCCATCCTCAGCACGCCTGGATCATCAGACTTGTGCCTCAGTGACTACCACAGAAGGTACAGAAAATAACTTGATGACATGATATAACACTTACTACGTTATTGTGCTGTGCCAGGTTTTGTGCGAAGCATTTTACATATTGTCCCTCATTTACACCTCACAACAGTCCTGTGAGGGAGGTATTAGGATTATCCCCACTTTGCAGATGAGAAGATTGAGGCTCAGGTGAATGAACAAACTTGAGAAAGTCTCACAGATATTAAGGGGAGGCTCCAGGATGCAAATGCAGGCAGGATTGAAGCTCAACTGGTTTAAGCCCCCGGGGCCTGAATCTACACCTTTCTACTCTGGATGCCCTGGGGCGGTCTGAGATGGTGGGGAGGCCAAGTGGAAGGGGCTGCGGCAAGGGGGGGGGGGGTAGGGGGGTGTTCATCTAATTACAGCCCAGGCAGGTGAGAGGAGGGGATGCTCAGTGAGGGGTGAGATTCAGAAAAACAATGGAAAAGAGTTGGTGAGAGTTTTGCTTCTGATAAATTGAAATGCTGTAAATAAGATTAGACAAGAAGCTTTTTTACTGGTTTCCTTTTCTAGTTGGCAAGGCAACTAAGAGGGGCCAAGAGGCGCAGTAAGGAAGGAGCTGCGTGGATGGGGAGTGAGAAGGGGGCACCCCAGATCTGGCCTCCTTCACCGTTTTGCTGAGAGCAGAGGCTCAAGTTAGTAAGTATTCCCCCAGGATACTTGGGAGTACATTTGTGGGAAGCCACCATTAAACTATTTCATAAATATTTTGGATTTCATAAAGCTTAATATTTTTCTAAGCACCAATCCACCTACATTTTTACACCCAAGTGTCCTGGAGAAGAAATTTGATCCATATATTCTGGAATTCTTTAAACTCTGGCCATTTAAAATGGTATTTAGCAAGAGTTGGTTTTTCTTTTCTTTTTTTCTTTTTTCTTTTTTTAATTCCAAGATCTCTTTTCCCCAATTTGTCAGTTTGAGGACCCACTCCTATCAAGTCAAGTTCACTTGACAAAATTTTAAATTCAAATTAATAGTATTATTTACTTTTGGAAAGCACTTTATGGCTTGTGAAGGACTTCACACACTGTGTTTTTGGCTTGGGAAAAAAAAAAAAAAAGAAAGTCTTCCAATTTATTTCCTTCTTTCTACCCAGACTTTCTTGAGCATTTATAAGTCAAGGTCTATGTCTGGGGAGGTTAGAATCCACTTGAGTGTGTGCCATAAGGATATTTGAAGATGTGCATATCCTGAATTGAATGAACATTTCTTGATAGTCACCCTCTGCCTCACTGGTCCTTCGGAGACAAGTGTTCTGAAGAGGATAGAAGTGATAGGGACGCAAGGGTGGTTTCTATGACAGCAGAAACCCCATATGAATGACGTAGTCATATTAAACTGGAGATTAGTAGCTTGCTATTTAGAAATAAAACAGAAGTTCTCACTTTCTGCAGGCTTCAAAATTTCTAAATTTGTGTCTAGTCTTATTAAAATGTGGGCAATCGACATGGAGAAGCAAGTCAATTCAGTTGCTCCATAGTCTGGTTAGCAAACCATTATGGCCAAGAGATTCTTAAGTGAAGTGCTATAATGTTTGTAAGGAAAGAAAGCCCCATCTCTCCTTGGCTTATTCAGGCAAGAGACAGAAGAAAGAAACATAGAGACAAAAACAACAAAAACCAAACAAAAACCAAATCCCCCCAAACCAACAAGTAAACAAAGCAACAAACACCAAATTGGTTTTCTATGGCTTTTCCTTTTGCAAAGGTTGCAGCATCCCAAGAAGAGCTTGGGACTTTTTAGCTGAAGTAAGAGAATCACCGACTGAAATGTACTTTGAGAAAAGCTTTTTTTGTTCTAAGTATCCCAGAAAAATAGCTCTTTTTTCCTTGTAGAAATCATCTATAACTTTTTTTTCCTCTTTTTCTGCTGGGAAGTTTGTTGCCCCCTTATGGCTGTGATTCCCAAACTGTGGGCCTCAGGCCTCTGGGGTGGGAGGCAGGGCAGAGAAGTTAACAGGAGGGGTCTAAAAATCCATTAACCACGCAGGCTTCTCGTACCTATAACAATAATGGCTGCAACTTATTTCTGCTTACTATATGTGCTAAGCATACTAAAATATTTAAATAGGTACTATTTAATCCTCCAAACCCCATGAAACAGATACTACTATTATTATTCCCCTTTTGTAAAATGGGAAAGCAGAGATACAAACACAGGCTGTCTAGCAAGGTCAGGAAGGCCGCTGCCCCAATTACCATGGTTGTTGCCTTCCCTGGCCTTCCACGGAGGACTTGGATCTGTCCCATGGCCTGCCTGGGAAAGGTGGCCCAGTTCTCCCTGAAAAGGAAAACTCAGGGCGGAAAACTTGGATGGGCAAGAGGGTAAGTCAACTCCACCAGTTGGTCAGTGATCACAGAAGCTAAGGGTAGATGAAAGTCTTGCCATTTACTACAGCATGGACAGACTTAGAGGATAGTATGCTAGGAGAAATAAGCCAGAGAAAGACAAATACCATATGATTTTACTTACATGTGGAATCCACAAAATAACAAAGAAACAAACAAACAGTAACAGCAAAAAAGAGAAACAGACTCACAAATACGGAGAACAAACTGGTAGTTGCCAGAGGGGAGGGGTGGAGGGATAGGCAAAATGGACGAATGAGTAAGAGGTACAAACTTCCCAGTTTTAAAATAAATAAGTCACAGGGATGAAACTACAGCACAGGGAATATAGTCAATAATATAATACTTTAATCGTGGTGAACCTATCATAATGTACATAATTGTTGAATCACTGTTGTACCCCTGAAACTAATATTATACGTCAACTCTATTTCAATTAAAAGAATATACATATATATGATTGAACTGTTATTGATACCCCTTGATATTACATCTGTGTTCTTCAAACATTACAGTGCTCATTAATGCTTAGAATGTTAAAAAACAAACTTCTCTCCGGGAGAGGCGAGCTTCTCTTCTAGCCAGTGGAGGTAGAACGCACAAGGTCAGAGCAGGTACTCACCGGGTGCGGCAGTGGGCCGCGGACAGCACCCACTGTGGGTGGATCAGCACGCCTCCACAGAGGTGGTGGTCGCGGTACTGGATGGAGGCCATGAATGGCCGGGAATGTGGCGACACTTCTCGCCCTCCAATAATCTCCATGCCGAAACCTACAGAAGAAAACCCAAAGATTTAATATGAAAGATCCAAGCAGATTATTTCATGTAATTCTTCTTCCAATAGTCATTATATCATTTCCAAGATTAAAAAAAACCACCCTACAATCTCCTAATGGCTATAATAATTTTACCGATAAACACATGTACACTTAATAATATATAATATTATATATAATATATAATTAAATAATAATATAAAATAGTATAATAAATTTAATAATTGATAATACAGTTTCAAGGGATAGACATGGTTGGGAAAAATTTTCATTTCTAAATAACAACACAATCACTAGAAATTCATTTGATGCATAAATGTGGTGGGTCTAGGAGGTACTTACACTCTGAAGTCATATAAGCCCCAGCTGTTAGGAAAAATAGAGGAAAAAAAGAAAACTTCACCATTTTAATGGCTTTGATTGAAGAAGCCTAGATGAAATATTCTGATGGCATTGGTGAAGGAAGAAGATTCTGAAGACTGAGCTTTGACCTTGAAAGTTTTATCTTTCTCACCATAAGTGTTTCAGACAGCAGTGGTGGAACTCGAATCTTGGTTTTTCACACCTATGTTTGAAAGTGTTTATCAGTTTGAGGAGATCAGATCTATGCTTTTAGCACTTTTTGGTGTATATGCAATAAAGAACTCATTTCAGGAGTGAACCCTCTTCAATATCTATATGAGTACTCATGTTATAAATGGGGAAAGAATAAAAAACATCCAAGCCATAAGAACTTAAGGAAGTTGCAGACAGGATCCAAAGATGTTCATTGCTCTATAGCAATACTTTTTACTTTTCCTGGCAGAAAGTGGTGCCTATCATATTTAGTTTCTCTCTATTTTTCATCTGGACATAGATTTATTATGTGGAGAGACATGGAACCTTGCACAGATCGTGGTTGCATTGCAGTAGGTTTAGCTAAAGCCTGAACATCATCCAGAAAAACCCATATGTTTTGTAGCAAACTTATTCCTAGTCATGCCATTTACTCTAAATCTGACCAAATTTGGGTTAATTTTAGTTACATTTTTGGGAAATTTCATAATGTATTAGAGAGGAACATTGGTAACACATTTTTAATTCCGAGTCTCTCCTTTACTCATTTTTAATTGAAAGTAATCATGTGATTATCCAGGGCCTCGATAATAATATCTTTTAAAAATCAAAGACCGCATTTCGTCATTCTCCTCGGGAACAGATGATAAATATATAGCCTCGCTTTCTATGGTACTTTCTCTTTCACTACCAAAGCTATTAAACTTAAGATTCCACAAGATTCTGTTTGTGCTTCTTGCTGATCAATGGTGCAAATTTTATGAGTACAAATAGATAAATCTGGCACTGGAACCCCAATCCAGAAATACTGACCAAAATTTACCTTGAATTCACAGAAATTATTTTCTTTTTTCTAAGATATAGGCATCCTATCCCTTATTTTTTTTTTATAAAGGAGAATTGAAATCCAGAGCTATTATGCTTGGCAGATTGCAAGAGAATCCTACCAAATTGTTTTTTAGCATAAGACAGTAGGAAGAATAATAAACAATATTATAATTATATAGGATATATTATAATTTAATTATGTAAGTGTCTTAAATTGTTATTATTATTTCCAAATTCTCTTTACAGGATCATTTATATACTTTCATGTTTTCTTAATTTACCTAAGGTTCCACAGCATGTAACGGGGACCAAATTATTTGCCTGACCTGAAATAACTTGTATGTTAATAAATGTGCTGCCAGGGCATAGAAGTTGAAAAATATCCTGTTTTCACTTTACAAGGATGCAGCAAAGTAAAGTAAAGCTCTTCTGGGTGTTACATAAGCAGAATTAACAGCAAAATGAATGCAGAGTGGTGACTTCCTGTTGCAGAGTCCCAGCGGGTGAGACAAGGGGGAGCGGATTAAGAAAAGCCACAAACTTCAAAAACCAAACTTGTTAGTTCCAGCCAAACGTCCCTATGAATTTTCAAGTCATCTTTGTCACTGCTAATGTGCCTTAGGTAGATCGCACATAAGCCACTTTTCCAAGCTGCGAAGTAGACCTAGTGATGCCAATTCCCTCCTATATCCCAGTGATGCTGGGGACATAAGGAAAATCATGTGTGATGTGCAGAAGTGGTTTGAACTCTGAGGAGGAAATGAACTGTGTAAGAGACAAAGCTTCATTTCTGGAGGGGTCGGGAGGCATGGTTAAAAACATCTCTCAGCTGCTTATTTCTATGTAGTGAGGACTCATACCCACGTAGCTTTTTACAAATTGCTAAGCATTTTCAACTGAATTTCCAGGGAGGTGGCCGTCAGTCTTGTTTTGTGGATAGAGAGTTGCTAGAGATTACCAAGCTAGCAGGTGGCAGGGTCGGTTCTTCAGCCCTTAGGTGCTGGCTCCAGGCTCCACGTTGCTTTCAACCTGACCACATGTCTCCCCCGCTTTGAGAAGTCCCTGAGGTTTAGATGTGCTAAGAGGCAAGCTGGCTCTGCAGAGGGGAAAAAGGAGTTAGCCATATACACTGCAATGAGACCTGGGTGAGATTTAGTTCAATTGGGAGGACAGTCTCATAACTCTTTCTTGTAGCTGACCCGGAAAATTCTGAGAATCAATTTGGTTTATAGTAATGAGTTATTTGCTTTTGGCTTCAGACCGATGCGCCAGTTAATAGTATCATTTGTTATTATATTCAGGATCCTGGATTTGAGAACAGTGAGCTGTGTAACATGATGAGCTCGGCGATCCAATTTATTTCTGGGTGTTGGTTTTGTTCTGTTGAGTCTGCTGTGGGGAGAGCCGTGTTTGCTTTGGATGGCTTTTGCAGCAGCTGTGCTGGGCTGAGCGAGTGTGTGGCGGTGCTCAGCACTGGACCGGCTTCACAAATCAGGGACCTTGCGGTCTGCCTGTGCTGCGTGGTGCTCAGCGGTCCTCATGAGCTGCTCTTGGAGAGAGCAAAAACAGTGCTTTTGTTTTCCTTCATCCCTCCTCTCTCTTTTGATCCTCCAGTGTTTTGGGAGACCCTTATGGAACAGCTGTCTGCCCAAAGACCATGTGTGGTTCCCTCTGTTGGGTTGCTTTCTTTCCCAGACTAGACACCTGCTTCATCACTTTCATTAGCCTTGCCCTCTAAAGCCATGCCGTTCAAAACGTGTCCCCAGAATTGTCTCCGTCCATGACCTGTTCATTACCCACCTAGGGCAAGCTAAGGACAGAAATGGAGTGTCAGTTTAGAAGCAGTTACAGCCATTTGTCAGGGCTCCATACTAATTTATTTTAGTTAATGAAATGCTATTTATTATCTGTTCAGTCTAATCATAAAATAGAGCATATATTCTTTATGCCTTTTATAAAATTTGTTTTCTTTTTTTTAATTTTATTTTTTTTTTAAGATTTTATTTATTTATTTCACAGAGAGAGAGACAGCGAGAGCAGGAACACAAGCAGGGGGAGTGGGAGAGCGAGAAGCAGGCTTCCCGCCGAGCAGGGAGCCCGATGTGGGACTCGATCCCAGGACCCTGGGATCATGACCTGAGCCGAAGGCAGACGCTTAACGACTGAGCCACCCAGGCGCCCAAAATTTAAGTTTTCTATTTACTTGTGTTGCCATGGTATGAAAGTATTGGTCCACAATGGACTAAAACCGAAACCAAACAAATGAACAACAACAACGAAAACCCCAAACACACCTGGTCTTCCCCTCAGGTAGTTTGACCACGGCTCTGTACACACAACTGCAAAGTAGATCTGTTTCAAGCTCTTTCCTTCTCTTCCCTTTTAGCCTCCTTTGAAAAAATTTCCCAACACCAAGATTTCCAAGACTCCCCTGGCTGTCCCATCCTCCTCAGCCCCAGGCACGTGAGATCAGGATTTGGCAGAATTCCCCTGGGTCCTTCCTTTATGGCCTTCCACCCTATGAGCCTTGACTTCTGTCCAATAATGGTTTCACTCATTTGATCAATGAATCTGCTAACAAATATGGTGAAACTATGGCAGTTTTGAAAATTGGCTGGGGGGGGCACCTGGGTGGCTCAGTCGGTTAAGCGGCTGCCTTCGGCTCAGGTCATGATCCCAGGGTCCTGGGATCGAGCCCCGCATCGGGCTCCCTGCTCTGCAGGGAGCCTGCTTCTCCCTCTCCCTCTGCCTGCCTCTCTGCCTGCTTGTTCTCTCTCTCTAGCTCTCTGTCAAATAAATAAATAAAATCTTTTTTAAAAAAAAGAAAAGAAAATTGGCTGGGAAAGGCTATTGGGGTGCTGTATGAGGACATTGTGTCCAGAGGTCCCAAGAAAATATACACCCAGCTTCACATTATATCCATGCCTCCCACGAGATTTTTTTTTTTTTTTTTTTAAAGATTTTATTTCTTTATTTGACAGAGACAGAGATAGCGAGAGCAGGAACACAAGCAGCGGGAGTGGGAGAGGGAGAGCAGGCTTCCCGCCGAGGAGGGAACCCGATGTGGGACTCGATCCCAGGACCCTGGGATCATGACCTGAGCCGAAGGCAGACGCTTAACGACTGAGCCACCCAGGCGCCCCCCACGAGATTTTTTAAAACGGATGAGCTTGAGAACAATCGCTATAAGGAATGCAAAGTATCCTTTGACAGGGACCTGGGCTGGGGATTTGGCCTGAACCTCAAGGGCAGAGGTTTCTCAGTGGTCTCCATAGTCAATGGTTTCTCTTGGGCAGAGAAACTAGGTGAGCTGGGTTGCAGCATATGCAGCTCTGCTTTTTCCTAAGCCCCATAAATACTTCCAAGAACTGTTCCAGGACCTCCCCGTGCTGGAATGGTGGTGGGGATGAGAGTGGATTGGAAGGAAATTTGTTGTATCTTCCTCCATCTTAACTTTTTTCATCAGAACATATTTTGCATGTGAATCACCACCTTCCTTTCTTAAATAGGAATTTATGGTGAAGGGGGCTCCTAGTGCTCCCCGAGCTGGCTGCCTCGTCAGACACTGTCCTCTCAGCTGGTTCTCTAGGCTGCAAGCTGACATCTCTTCATTTTCTTTTCTTCTTCAGGGTGGCTTTTGATGTTCATTTTCACCGAGCTGAAATGTTTTGGGAGTGATGAGGAGAGTCCCACATGGGGTGGTCCCTGCGATGTCCTGGACCTGAGGCAGATCCAGAAAATCTTGCACTCACGCTGTCTCCAGTCTCTGTCCTAAACGATTTACGCATGTGAAAATCCTTTCACCAGGGATGACTGCCAAAGGAAGGTTTGTAGCCCTGACCTCTCTTCCCAGCTCCAGGCCCGTGGGGACACTGGCCTTGCACAGAGGAATTGAGGACTTTTGAGCCTGGTAGGGTTTTAGGGAGAAAACTGGGATCAATATGTAGGTCAAGTCAAGGAAAGAGCCAGATGATAATGACCAGAAGAAAAGAAGAAGCAGGAAGGGAAGGGAAAGGGAAGGAAATAAATATTGTAGAGAAAGAAGGAAACGATCAGTTGAAGATGAGAGAACACATCCATTTATATTTAAACATCTCAGATGTGTCCCAAGCCAAATATATCAGCTTTCTACAATAGAAACAGGTCTTTAAAAAGGAATCGTCTTATTCTATTGAAAGCAAGTCCGTTGTTTGAACTACTCAGAAGGGTTTCACAAAATAAATAAAGTCACAGGAGGCAAAATAGTAAGTATTTCAAAGGGGATGGTCAGATTTGTTAATGAGGCTATGGCCCAGCTGAAACTCAAAAAATCAATGTTTCATTTAGATGAGATCAAGTAGAAATTATCATGTAGTTCTAAGCATGATAGAAATACTCTTACCAAAGGCTGATGATTGACCAAACAACACACATGCATGGGCATACACATTCTAGCACATCTCCATCCCCTCTCCGCCACTATCCCTGAATCCCTATCCTACTTTTTATCACAAATTGCAGGTGGATCAAAGATTGTCTATGAAAAATGAAATAATTATAAATCTAAGTGAAATCGTAATTTTTAAAAAGGATTTATTTATGGGGCGCCTGGGTGGCTCAGTCGTTAAGCGTCTGCCTTCGGCTCAGGTCATGGTCCCAGGGTCCTGGGATCAAGCCCCCGTCGTCGGGCTCCCTGCTTGGCGGGAAGCCTGCTTCTCGCTCTCCCACTCCCCCTGCTTGTGTTCCCTCTCTCGCTGTGTCGCTCTCTGTCAAATAAATAAATAAAATCTTAAAAAAAAAAAAAAAGGATTTATTTATTTATTTATTTATTTCCGAGAGAGAGCATGAGGGTGCCTGGTGGGGATAGAGGGAGAGAATCTCAAGCAGATTCCCTGCTGAGCTCGAAGTGGTTGCTTAATCTCACAGACCCTGAGATCATGACCTGAGTTGAAATCAAGAGTCAGACACTTAACTGACAAAGCCACCCAGGTATCCCTGAAATGGTAAATCTAAAATACTGTTGGAGAGGGGAAGGCAGAAAGGAACCATCAGTATTAGAGCATATAAAATTTTATGACTTAATGTAAGGCAAACAACACTATAGGTATATCCAAGACTTATGACAAAATGTTTGTCATTTGTATTGAAAAACATTCCCCCTGAAAGAGAATATCTTTAATGTATGAAGTGGTCTTACAGATTGATCAAAAAAGATAAGAGTCATAATAAGTGGGCTCAACTGCTGAGCAAATCAATATAAATACAAATAAAATAATATTTTAGTCAATTTTCCTCAATAGGGACCTATAAATAATATTTTGAATAATTATTTAAAATAATATTTTAAAATCTTGGTAAGTATAGGATAAAAAACAAAGCACATTGCACATTTTTTTGCAAAGTTTAGGAGGTATAGGTTTGATATATATATAAGAGCATAACAATGATAGTAAGTACTGGTAAAAAGACTACCAGACTAAGAAGATAGAAGTCAACAAAGGCATAATCTACTAAATTCTCATGGTTGACGGGTCAGTTGATGGATTTTTAGCAACAATGGAATTGTGATATTTCTCTTTTTTTTTAAAGATTTTTTTTTTTTAATTTATTTATTTGAGAGAGAGAGAGAGAGAAAGCATGAGCAGGGTGGAGGGACAGAGGGAGAGGGAGAAGCAGACTCCCTGCTGAGCAGGGAGCCCGACATGGGGCTCGATCCCAGGACTCTGGGATCATGACCTGAGCCAAAACCAGACACTTAACCGACTGAGCCACCCAGGCGC
This sequence comes from Neomonachus schauinslandi, assembly GCF_002201575.2. NCBI lineage: Eukaryota > Metazoa > Chordata > Mammalia > Carnivora > Phocidae > Neomonachus > Neomonachus schauinslandi. The sequence goes on from NC_058409.1 coordinate 111,032,361, forward strand.
CCCTGGAATTGTGATATTTCTTTTATTTTTTTAATTTTTTTAAATTTTATTTTATTATGTTATGTTAGTCACCATACAATACATCGTTAGTTTTTTTCTTTTTTTATTTAATTTTATTATGTTATGTTAATCACCATACATTATATCATTAGTTTTTGATGTAGTGTTTCATGATTCATTGTTTGCGTATAACACCCAGTGCTTCATTCAATACGTGCCCTCTTTAATACCCATCACCGGGTTAACCCATCCCCCCCACCCCCTTCCCCTCTAAAACCCGCAGTGTGTTTATCAGAGTCCATAGTCTCTCATGGTTCGTCTCTCCCTCCGATTTCCCCCCCTTCATTTTTCCCTTCCTTCTCCTAATATCCTCCATGCTATTCCTTACGTTCCACAAATAAGTGAAACCATATGATAATTGACTTTCTCTGCTTGACTTATTTCATTTAGCATAATCTCCTCCAGTCCCATCCATGTTGATGTAAAAGTTGGGTATTCATCCTTTCTGATGGCCGAGTAATATTCCATTGTATATATGGACCACATCTTCTTGATCCATTCATCTGTTGAAGGGCATCTCGGCTCTTTCCACAGTTTGGTTATTGTGGACATTGTTGCTATGAACATTGGGGTGCATATGGCCTTTCTTTTCACTACATCCTTGTCTTTGGGGTAAATACACAGGAGTGCAATTGCTGGGTCATAGGGTAGCTCTCTTTAATTTTTTGAGGCACTTCCACACTGTTTTCCAAAGTGGCTGTACCAACTTGGGTTCCCACCAACAGTGTAAGAGGGTTCCCCTTTCTCCACAACCTCTCCAAAATGTGTTGTTTCTTGCCCTGTCAATTTTTGCCATTCTAACTGGTGTAAGGTGGTGTCTCAATGTGGTTTTGATTTGAATTTCCCTGATGGCTAATGATGATGAACATTTTTTCATGTGTCTGTTAGCCATTTGTATGTCTTCTTCAGAGAAGTGTCTTTTCATGTCTTCTGCCCATTTTTTGACTCGATTATTTGTTTTTTGGGTGTTGAGTTTGAGAAGTTCTTTATAGATCTTCGATATCAGCCCTTTATCTATAGTGTCATTTGCAAAAATCTTCTCCCATTCTGTGGGTTGCCTCTTTGTTTTGTTGACTGTTTCCTTTGCTGTGCAGAAGCTTTTATCTTGATGAAGTCCCAAAAGTTCATTTTTGCTTTTGTTTCACTAGCTTTTGGAGGTGTATCTTGAAAGAAGTTGCTGTGGCCAATGTCAAAGAAGTTATTGCCTATGTTCTCCTCTAGAATTTGATGGATATCTCACACTGAGGTCTTTCATCCATTTTGAGTTTATCTTTGTGTATGGTGTTAGAGAATGGCCGAGTTTCATTCTTCTGCATGTGGCTGTCCAATTTTCCCCAAAAAATAGAAACAGAAGGAAAGCTTCCAGACTCATTCTATGAGGCCAGCATTACCTTAATCCCCAAACCAGGCAAAGGCCCCATCAAAAAGGAGAACTTCAGACCGATATGCCTGATGAATATGGATTCCAAAATCCTCGGCAAAATCCTAGTTAATAGGATCCAACAATACATTAAACGGATCATCCACCACAACCAAGTGGGATTTATCCCCGGGATACAAGGGTGGTTCAACATTCGCAAATCAATCAATGTGATAGAACACATTAATAAGAGGAGGGAGAAGAACCATATGGTCCTCTCAATTGAGGCAGAAAAAGCATTTGACAAAATACAGCATCCTTTCCTGATTAAAACTTTTCAGAGTATAGGGATAGAGGAAACATTCCTCAAGTTCATAAAATCCATCTACGAAAAACACACAGAGAACATCATCCTCAATGGGGAAAAGCTGAGAGCCTTTCCTTTAAGATCAGGAACACGTCAAAGATGCCCACTCTCGCCACTATTGTTCAACATAGTACTAGAAGTCCTAGCAACAGCAATCAGACAACAAAAAGAAATAAAAGTATTCAAATTGGCAAAGAAGAAGTCAAACTCTCTCTTTTTGCAGATGACATGATACTTTATGTGGAAAACCCAAAAGACTCCACCCCCAAATTACTAGAACTCACACAGCAATTCAGTAATGTGGCAGGATACAAAATCAATGCACAGAAATCAGTTGCTTTCTTATACACTAACAATGCAACTGTAGAAAGGGAAATTAGAGAAATGATTCCATTTACAATAGCACCAAAAACCATAAGATACCGGAATAAACCTAACCAAAGAGGTAAAGGATCTATACTCTAGGAACAATAGAACACTCATGAAAGAAATTGAAGAAGACACAAAAAGATGAAAAAACATTCCATGCTCATGGATCGGCAGAATAAACATTGTTAAAATGTCTATGCTACCCAGAGCAATCTATACCTTCAATGCCATCCCAATCAAAATTCCAATTTCAAAGTGCTGGAACAAACAATCCTAAAATTTGTATGGAATCAGAAAAGACCCCGAATCACCAAGGAAATGTTGAAAAAGAAAAACAAACCCGGGGGCATCACGCTGCCTGATTTCAAGCTATATTACAAAGCAGTGATCACCAAGACAGCATGGTACTGGCACAAAAACAGACATATAGACCAAAGGAACAGAATAGAGAGCCCAGATATGGACCCTCAACTCTGGTCAAATAATCTTTGACAAAGCAGGAAAAAATATGCAATGGGAAAAAGACAGTCTCTTCCATAAATGGTGCTGGCAAAAGTGATATTTCTTTTAGATCATGAACTGTGTAAATCGTCTTTCCTTCTTTCAGTTCCTTAATTCACCTCTTTTTCTCTCCAAAGTCCAAAATATACACTTTTATTCTCGCCAGAATTTCAAATCACCGACCTTCTTGCAACGTAGCCATGTCCACTAGCTCTCTTCTGCACACGTCTGACCTCTTTTCAGTCTGAACAAGACAGTCATAGTAACAAGGTCCACATATCAACTCCAGGCTTGTCTACCTTCATAACCTTCTACTACAGAACGGCCCAACTACACAACACCCTTGCCATTTGCTTTCTCAGATTCTAGCTTAAAGAGTACTCCTGCAGAAATCACAGAGCCTAGTGGGCCACCCCACCAGCTCAAAAGTAGGGTGTTCACTGTGCTCTAGAAATTCTTTCACTCATGTCTTTTTCATTCTCTAGATCACGGGCCACAATACCCTTCCCAGACTTTCTTCATCTTCCCCAGGATCCTGTTTCCCACTTTACTAGATACCATCATGTCACCTTCTACTTCAGAAGTTGAAGGAGAATCTGTCTCTTTATCAAACTACTCATCTTTTCTTCCTGGTCAAGTGGGAACACCTCTAAAGAGGGACACCTTTATTCTTTTCCTCATCTCCTGGGGACTTTAACTTTTAATTATTTCTTTAAATAGCAACTTGAATTTCTACATGTTCACTAGCTCATTCCTTCAATATTCATCCATCCATCCATCATCCATCCATCTATCCCTACATTAATTTTGTATGCAAGCAACAGACCTATCTATTCATGAAAGATATTCACTTGAATATGTTTGATCCTCAGTTTATCATTCCTTTTCCTTTTTTCATAATCAATTTCTTACTATCTTTTGTCATCCTGACAAATTGTTTTCATTTCTCACTTTACTAGTGAAATACATTTTCAGTGACTCTTGTCATGGCTTTTCTCAGTCCTCATTTTTTTTTTTTTTTTTTTACTTTTTTGCATCCTTTTACTCTGCTGACCAGCTTTTCCTGGAAGAATCCTTTGTCCTTGACTCCTGATATGCTATATGTATATTCTTCACCCCTTTCATCACTATTTGTCTCTTTACTGCCACTTCCTCTTCCTGTTCTCCAAATTCTCTCTAGAAGTCTCTCTACTCTCTTCAGCCCAACCTTTCCCAAAGTGTGTACCCATAGGTGTGATGATAGCAGTTGTCCTGAAGCAAGAAGCGTTCTGTTGTCCAAGAAGTTTCAGGAACAAATAGGCAATTCAATGAAGATAAGTGTAGTTTTGGTCTTCAAGACTTCTTCAAGCCTTTAAATGCTAATATGCATTGTTAATATCCAAGGGGCTCTGTGGAGCTAGAGTATGCTCACTTTCTCAACTTTATTTTACCACAGAACATTTCTTTTTATAGAACGTGTCCGGACACCTGAATTCCATACAACTCATGATGGAGAACAGTGAATATCTTCAATTTTCCATCATGACCTCTTTTCATAATATTGCTCCACCAACTATTCTCCTGTAGCCTATCCTGCTACCTTCCACATGTTGCGCTTCCTAATCATTCTGGGTGGAAGTAACTTTTCCCTCTTCCAAAAGCAAGAGGAAGCCTTAGAAGTCATGTTAACATCTTGCTTGATATTATTATGATATTTATCATATTCAGCCTATTCATCTGAGATTGTTAGCTTCTCGAGAACTGTGTCTGTGCACTTTGTACCAGCAAGGAATGATTTCAGCTGCAAGTAGCAAAAAACCCAACCCAGAGGGACTTAAACAAGGAAATTCACTTTCTCATGTAACAAGAAACTCAGGGGTAGGACACCAGGGTTGATTAATTCAGGGCTCAATGTTACTATCAAGACTCAGGGGTTCATCCTCAGTCCTTGTGTTCACTAACCTCATGACCCCAGGTGTCACATTTGGGTACAAGGTTAGAGGGAACTAAAAATCCACAGCAATTCCTGCAGGTGTATTTTAGGATGCCACACCTTTCCCAGAAGCACATTGGCATCTCTCCCTCCCACATTTTGTTGGACAGAGTAAGATCACGTTCCTTCCTGAAAGCAGTCACTAGCAAGCAGAATGAGGTTTCCCATTTCCCACTGGACTGCCTTGGGTACATCTGTGGAGCTGGGGTTTGGATCATCTTTGAGGAGGAATAAACCTGAACAAAATAGGGATTCTGTTAGCAAGGTGGGAATGGACAGAAGTATATTTATATCTTACTATATTGCTCTGCTCCCCACAGAGTAAAATGAACATTCTATGGACTTGCTAAGTGAGCAAAAGAACAGGTAGGTGGTTGTGCCAAATTATGTGTTTAGTCAAGATTTTATAACTTGCTACCTGTCTACTACATTTCCTGACTTTTTAGGAGGAAGACTCAAAATTTACCTGAGAAGGAATATTCATAGGTGAATATTTATAGTTACTAACTCTGTATTTGAAATAGTAAAGCCTTTGTCCTCCCTATACTCTTTTATACCAGTAATATCAGGAACCAGGAATATAATAGAGCCATTTTGAGTAAATGTCTCCAAGGGAATTCACAGTGATAAAATCAAAATAACATAAAATAGATTCTAAATTAAGATTTTCATTGTTTTCATCAACAAAATTATAACTTTGGGAAGCTTCTTTTTCTTTTCCCTCATATTCAAGATAGCAACCATATCACACTGTAAGTGATTTGATGCCAATAGTTGAATCAGTCTGTATTTTAATTTAGTATTTCCTCCAGACATTCTTTGAACATGTGTCAACAGGAAAGAACATGTTTCAAAATCCACTTCTAATCATTTCTCCCTTAATAAAGTTTGAATGTTTCTTTTAGTTCTCTCTGTGCTTTCTGAAATTTGCCAAAAAACAAATAAACAAATAAAACAAAATAAAACAAAACAAAAACCCAGAACTATCAGAACTGGTCAAGACCAAATTCCTAAGAAGGTAAAATTGACCATGGGGACACTTTCATCTCTATTCTCAGTATCTTGATTTCTCTTAACAATCCTCATCTGCAAAGATTTATTGTCAGCAAATACCAGCCAACATCTCATAGCTCAAAAATATTTTAAGGTGTTGCCTCTTTATCATGTATTCTCATTTTATTTAATGTTTCTTAAATAATAATAATAAAAACTCTACAGATCTTTAATAATGGGCTGTCAGGTCTGGCGGCAGGGATGAAGACGGTTGGGTAGAGAATATTCCTTGTTTTGATCAAGTCACACCACATCGGCATCATCTATTCTGGCAAAGTAACAGGCCGGTTCTAGACATATTTTATTTTTGCATATTATTGGGTAATTGATAAGCCAGAAGCCCCTGAGCTGCCAATGCTGAGATGTTTAAAACTGTTACACTAGAAGTGCTAAGGCCCAATGTGTGTAGATTGTGTGGTAGGTGGCCAGAGAAATATTTTAAAGTTTGGATTTCAATCAGAGAGTACTCTTCTAACTAGAATGAGTTTCAAACCTGTCTCTGAAAAAGAAAAGAAGAAGAAGAGTGAGGGCCCTAGGAACTATGTGCTTCCAGCTCGCAGACTGCATTCACACACACGGAGAAGCCATTTCCATGTAACATGTAGCAAGAATATAGGAAGCCGGGCAGTGAGATAGCATGATGTTAAGGAAGACGGCCCTTCTCTGAGTGACACTGGGCTTATGGTACTAACTGCCAGACACCTGTTGTAAGAACAAAGTCTCATGCAGTCAGAAGTCAAAAAATTGTCTTTGTGACTCACTTGATAGGATTGAGGCCAGTAGGTTGCTGCACCAGCTGACAGTATTCAAAGAGACCAACTCAGCCAAACCCAAGGATGCTTGGTGTGGGATCTAAATCATGGTGCTCAGTAGTCTAAAAGATGAGGAGGCTTTTAATAATTCATAGTCCAGGGGAGAAAAAAACTCTCCTAGAAGACCTATCAACTTTCCATCCCAGACATCTAGAATAGTCTTAATTGTTTGTTCTTTAGGCTTTTACTTTTGTGAAGGTGTCAAGAGATCCATACAGAGAAGAGACTGGTGACAGGGAAGGTCACATGCATCCAAATGACCAATCCTCTTGGAGAAAAGGGTCAGAAAAAATTGATAAAAGAAATCCCTTGGTCAAAACCAACATACGGTAAATCTATTATTTTATCTAAAAAAATAGTTTTCTGGGGAAAATCTCTTCCTTCTCAAGTTTTAAAGTACTAGTAATTACCATTGGCAAAAACTGGCCTCCTGAACTATATTTTTAACTGATTAAATAAAAGATTACTGTTCCAATGGGAAAACAAGGAATAAAAGCAGTAGGCAGCCAGCATTTTGCCAAATGCATCAGAACGAAGCCAAGACTTTATGATATTTTAGCAGTGAAGGCTTAGTCCCTGATGACATTCATTTTCTAGATGGCAAATCAAGTCCTGGACACAGAACAAGATCAACATGGAACATACATAGAAGAATCATCTGAATATGGACAATGCAAGTAGAAGAAAAGGGACAATTCAAACGAGTCTACAACAGGGATTAGTGTTTTCTCCAATTCATGAGTAAACACAAAGTTTATACCTGAAGTCTTACCAGTGATACTATTTAGTTGAGATACATGTATATGTTTATATATGTGATTTTCCAGGTAACTGTTTAGTAAACTTGACATAATTGGACTTAATCATTATCAACAGATCCTTTTAGAGTCCAAAGTCCTGAGTTAAAAAAATAGCCCATGTACAGTTACTTACCCACCTGAATCAGAAGTCATAATTCTAGTGCCCGTAATGTACCTCTTTCAGGATGTTGTTTCCCGAACAAAGCATTTATATGTCTGCTCGGACCACAAGTGTGAAAATCACAGGATATTATTGCTGAAAGATACAGTTTCAATCAGATCTTGGCAGGAAACAGAATCTGACTCAGGCCGCTCAAATGAAGAGACTTTAATTAAGGAACTACTCACAAGAGGTGTGGGCAAGGCAAAGGGACTTGAGCGCCCAGGGACATGAAACAACAGGGAGCCACTGCTACTCCTGATAGCCCAGGAGAGCTCAGCTGTGGAGGAGGGTGCCCAACAGGAGCCGTGCGCATGGAAAGACTCAGCCCCTGCCATAAACACAGGCTAGAGCAGGGAAGGAGTAGGGAAGAAATGCCAAAATTCTCTCTCCTCCTCTGATCCCCATTGGTATCCAACCCAAGCTGGAAGGCAAGGGAGCCTAGGTGATGTAGCCCATGGAGGGCATGGAGCATGGCAGGAAAGGGCAAAGACTGGATTTAGGGTGGGTGGGACAAATGGTGGGAAAGTACCTTAGAAATCTGTCCTTTGAACTCAGATGGTCCATAGACAGATCCTTGGTGGGCAGAGTGGGTAGCAGGTATGTGACTATATGAAGCAGCTTATACCTGGTAGAGGTAAGAGTTCACTTGTTAAAGGTGAGTCTGGCCTCTCCGTGGATACCTGGATTCCCCAGTGCCTAGAGCAGTTAGTCCTGGTCAGCCTGTGATCATGCCAGAAGAGGGGCTGATGCTTCTCTAGGGTGCTCAGAGGGAAATTCTGTAGCTGGCTTATGGCATCTCGGTCCTCAGCCAGGCAAGACCAGTCTCTCTGTAAGCATGAGTGCTGAGCTGGTGGAATAGGGCTGGAGTTGAGTACTGACATGTCATGTTAGTCTTGTGTGCAGTTTCTGATGACACCAGGTAAGAAGCTGGCGTTCCGTCATCATGCAGCCCAAAGTATAGCTCTGTTTGGCTTCTGGTGCACTGCTCTAGGATTGGCCATGGGGAAAGTGGTCTCATCTCCCCTGTGAACTCTGCTCTGGCAGATCGAGGGCAGGTGTACTGCTTTGCCAGTTGCCCTTGTTTACAAGAACCCCAGGCAGGAACCAACAGGGGAGTGTGGGTGGGAGCAAGGCTCCCACAGCCAACATGGAGAGTCCCCTTGCTCCCTGGTCCTTTGGCCAAAATCTTTTTTAATCAACTGCATGTCCACTCATGAAGCCAAGATGACTGTGCAAAACTCATCTACGTTGCTTCACAGAGTGAGGTGATCAGTGGGATGAATACCGAACGTTGTGATCCAGCATGTATGACGTTACTCTGCCACCTGCCCTGTGGCTGGTGGGCAGACAGCATAATGGGACAAAGAATTAAACAGGAAAAGCAAAATACACGCGCCCTTTGAAAACAGTTACATAAGTGTCCTTGAATAAATAAGTAACATTTATTTGTGGTGCCTTGCAAGTTGCTCAATGCCATCCCCATTTATTTTTGATTGCTTGACACGCTACTAAGTTATGTCTTTAATCTCTTCATCACAAGTAAGGTTTTGACTTCCATACATTTTGAGGTGGGAAAAATGTTGCTTTTTATTATTCCCCTGAAGCCCACTTTGTCAGGGATCCAAGTGGCTATAGCAACTAAATCTCCTGTTAACTCTTCCTCTCAACTCAATCCTTGAAAATTAGCTGGAAGAGATTCGAGTGAGCCCTCCGAAAGTCGTCTTTTGGTTTGAGAGGGGCAGGGAGCTGGAAGGCTCATCTGTTCTTTGATCCTCTGTGACTTCTCTGATCCTGGGAGTCGGTATGACTCATCTCATGCAAGGTCTTGTTGTTCTGCTCACTTGGAAACTTCAGACTGTTATAAATAAGGCCCACTCCTGGCCGCCTTGAACTTCAGCCTTGCAGCTGGATTCTGCAGGCCCCAGAGCCCCCAAAACCCTGGACCAGTGCTGAGGGCTCTTTCCACATGTGCAAGACCATGCCTACAAAAATAAACTATTTTAACGGTTTGGGGCTAAACTGACTTTTTATTGTATAAATTAAGCTTCATCCATACCTGCCCCCCGCCATAAGTAAATGGCATCCGCGGGGTTAGTGGGTGGTGATACAGCCAGAGCTTCTGTCACCTCCTGGGGACCTTCTCTCTCCCCTCTTTTTCCATTAGGTGCATCCACTTGGGTGCTCTGAGACCAGGAATCACAGGGTCATGGGGAGCCATGGCAGGAGGAGGCATCTGGTGGAGGCCCAGCCCAACCCCACATTGTTATTAACACATTTGAGTGCTCACCGCTTGCCAGGAGCTGGGCCCCGTGCGTCAGTTCAACCCTTTGAAGTCCGAATTCTTGTGTGTTTCTGCACCTGGGGAAATCAAGGCTTACCGACGTAAATGCTGTGCTCAGTTTGTAGTATTAATAAGTTGTATACCCAGGATTGGAACTCAAGTGACCTGACCCCCCAAATCGGCCATTCTTAGCCACTGCTCTATATGGTGAAGTCAATTTGTTGCTTCCACCCTCCTTTCCTTTCTGACAGAGGAGCTAGGGGTCACAGAGAGTAGTGGGCTTGGTGCTGGGCAGAAAGGAAAGCGATCCGATCAACGTTCCCAGTCACGTGTGAGTGATGTAACGCTGGCAATGCCTCCGCCATTTTAATTTTAGAAGAGGGTGACATGAGGACACACTCCTAAAGCATGGCACCTTGGGACTGTGGGCAGCACGGGAGGACGCTGGGGGTGGGGAGGGGCATCCCCTTCACTATCACTTGAGGAGCTGGGGTTCATGAGGCTGTCTCTGGTTTGCTTATTTCTTCTCAGAGGCTAAGCCATATCTTGTCCCCCTCAGATGTGCAGGACCTGAGGCAAGCACTGTGAAGACCAGGACAATAAACATAAAACGATTTCTGCTCACAGGAACCAGATGGTCCCCTGGATGTAAAAGACAGTGCTAGAAGTGTAGAAATGCCTAGATGGGTGGGGATCAACGAGGAGATCAGTGAAGGCATCACACAGTGCCTGGCATCTCAGCCTCAAGGGGCGAAGTCTTTCGATGGATGGAGAAAGGAAAGTAAGTGGGTGGATGGAGGGGCAGGCCCAGGCTACACTGGTCATTGACTGTGGACACATTTGCCTACAATCTGGTTGTTTTTGTTTTCTATGAAGAGCACATTTAGTCACTTACTAACCTATAAATACTAATGTTGTATTACTACTATCGGGCAAGATTTTAAAAAACTGAAAAGTTTAAAAAATGTATTTAGTTAAAAAATAAATTAAGTAAAATTCCAAGGTATCACATGTTTCTTAACTCTGGTTTCTTTAGCAGTTGAGTCAGCAACTTACCCTGAACCACTTCTTCAGTCAGACTTTTTCCTGACTCTAAGCTCAGAGTTCTGGTGTATTTAGGGCTCGAGAGGCTTTTGGGGTCGACATTTATTGCTCCGACCTGCTTCTCCTCTTTTCAGATACTAAAGGTCTTTGATTACATGTCCATGCTAATTGCCCTAGCAGTGAGACTATATGTGGGGGCAAGCATTACTTTGCATTTTGAAGACTCGGACTCTCCTAATTGAATGTCAAGTGCTCTGATGATGTCTCTTGCCCCTCGGAGGAGAAGCATGTCTTCCTGCAGCAGGTTTGTGTAGCTTTGCAACTGCAAGTACACAATTTTGAAGGCTCACCATGTAGGACTGTTCAACAGAGTGGGTGCCTCACCGTTTTTTGCTTGTATGGGGTGTGTGTGTGTGTGTGTGTGTGTTTCAGCCAGTTAGGAAGAGGTTATCGCGGCAAGCGTGCCATACTTGTTATCTCCTTTTCAAACAGCTTTGCTAAGTGGCTTCCTCGCAAGTCCCTTCAAAAGTGCCTGCCAACTATTCTCTGGGATGATCAGATACCCTACAAATCTTGTTTTCAGTATAAACTCTTGTTTGGATGTGGGGTGCTTGGAAGGTGATCATTCATGGCCTTATTTGAAGTTCCATTATTTTAAGTTCATAATGAAGGCATTAATACTAAAAAGTTAGCACGGGTCAGTGCTCATCAAATTATCTATTATAATAAGTGCTGATCCCTTATAAAGCAGCCTTGTGGACTAGACCACATAAAGGTTAAAATTGTGATTTGCCATCTTGAGAACTCTTTGAATACAGAAAACCAAAATTATGTTGGATTCCTTTCATTCTTGGAGACATTGTTTGGTGTTTCATTCAGTGAGTACTTCCTAGATATATTTATAAAGGAGCCAGGCTCAGCATGTTGTCTGGAAGTGGTGGTGTATACACGGGCTCATGATCTGCTGTTAGAAATGTAAGCTGAGTGTGTGTGCACGTGGGTGTGTGGGTGTGCACTTTGGAACTGAAAGTGGGCACATATATCTCATATATGGGCACATATATATACAAATGTGTAAATATAGACATATATGTACACACACACACATATGGATGGCACATATATCTTACCCTAAAATACCTCTAGTTTGACCAAGTTAGGATGATGTTTATCAGGTCTTTGATTCCATCACATAAAGTTGTAATGGATTAAAGGTTGGTAAAAACATTTGCTAAGCAAACTGTTGATGGTGGGCCAACAAAAATAAAAGGAGGTCTATTTGGACAACAATTGTATTTCATTGAATCTAAGATGTTATCAGTATAATATATGCCATGAAGTGAAAAAAATTCTTGAAATTAAACTCTGGCATAAAGCTTCTATAGGTCTTGAATTTTATTTATACTTTAAAAAAATTTTTATTATTGAAGTTTAGTGTTTGACTTATTGAAAGCACTCTTTTAGGTTTATGTGGACATAGATTTCTATCATTTAGAACTTTTGAACATTCATAGGAAGAAAAATATAAATTCAATAAATTAGTTAAAATAGTTTTAAATGACTTCAAATTCATATCTGGTCCTTCTGAATCACATGTCAATATCACATCTTTTTCACAGAGTACAGGCCCTGGGCCATTAAGATCATCAGTAATGCAGCATGTTTTAAAAACTAACCCCACTACTGTCTGAGATTCTCTTCCAAGTAACTGGCACGTCATCCTGCAAGTTTTGGTGTGTACATGTAAGCAATGACTTCCATCACGATGGCCAAATTCCAACTCGTTACCATGTGAAGATGCGTATCTTAGAATCAGGGAAGTATGCTAAAAACCTTTGAAGTGTATCCTATAGTTAAAAGTTCTAGGGCAACCCCTCAAAGATAGGCTTTGTCTATCTGAAATCTCCAGAGTAAAGATAAGTACTAATTCTGCCAACATGTGACTGGGAGAAATCAGTAGTCTGGAAGTTTCTCAAATTTTTGAGTGTGTCAGAATCAAGTGTCTTGTAAAAAATGTTGATTCCTTCGTCCATCCCCAACCCACCAAACTGGAATCCATGGTTGTGTCATTTTGACATCAGGACACTGACACAGGTGGTCTGGGCAACTCTGCTTTTTTTTTTTGAGAGAGAGAGAGAGAGCATGCTCATGCGGGGGACGGGGGTGATGGAGGGAGAGGGAGGGAATCTTAAGCAGGCTCACACCCAGGACAGAGCCCGACTCAGGGCTTGATCTCATGACCCTGAGATCATGACCTGAGCTGAAATCAAGAGCCAGCCACCTCACTGACTGAGCCACCCAGGCGCCCCAGGGCAAGTGTGCTTTGATGCACGCTGCCCTGAGCCCTGTCCGAGACACCCTTGGTATGCATTAAGCTCTCAGACTGTAGGCTTGGAGACTTTGTGACTTTGTGGCAGCCAAAAGAAAGCAAGGCACTTAAAAAAAAAAGAAAGTCATAATGTGGTCCTTCACTGGGAGGATCCCAGGAAGAAAAGAGGCAAGATATTTTGACGCCAGATTAGAAAGTGAGTCAGAAACTGCCCATTCTTTATAAAATTATAAATACGGGGTTTGGAAGTTACACTTCTTGTTTATCTTCTTCTGGTGCTTACCTTGAACTTCTTTTTTTAAAACGTTCAGTTATTTATTCAATCCACGTATCATGTAAAGACTAAGGCTTCTTCATCACTAGACAAACTCTGATGATGAGTCTGGTGAGGGTGGTCCTGATTAATATTTTATTACACCATAAAAGGGGTCAGCTTAAGGTTAGGCCAAGGAAGTGCCATGTTACTAGAGAAGCAAAGCAGCAGAATCATTTCCTATGATTCGTGTATTAATCAGAAACCCCAGCCTTTCCAGTATTCCTAATGGAAGTTCCAAATGTCTTAACAATAACTTCTAATGTGACTTTTTAAACCTAAGTTCTCTTATGTCAATAGTTCTAACGTCTAAATGACTTCCAACGCCTAACTAATTATTTAGTCATTTAGGAAACTGGTGATTAAAAAAAAAAAAAAGGCAGAACAAAACAAAACAAAAGCCTCTTTTGGCCCACAAGAACAATTTATGAGCTTCTGGTCATCACATACCAGGTTGGGGCAAAGAAGGCTGTAAGGGAGAGGAAGTGGGGTCTTCCTTAGGGGAATGTGGATGCCTGGCCCTCATTCTGTGAATGAAGTGAAAGAAAAAGTTATGCCATCTTGCAGAAGGTGAGGGGAATGGAGGAACAGGTGAGACCTGAGATTAGATCACCACAGGCTCATTTCCTTTCATGGTATATAATTTGTCTTCTAGAGCAAGTCTTACCGTTTTACACTTGTGTGGTAATTTAGAGTGGACAGCCTGTTTTCACACCTACCTTACCCTGTGATCTTCCCAATGTCTCTTCGAGACAGGGACAGTAAATCCCTTAGCTTTTACTGAGACGAATGACTTCACATTACTCAGGAAGGCTGGCTGGTGTCTCACACAGGACCAATGGTGGAACTGAGACTCAAACTCGGGTCTTCTGGTTCTAAGTGGTGCTATTTTTGCCACTCATACTGTCTTTGGTCTTGTATCAGGGCAGCACCCGGTGCTTCTGGATGTGGCTTTATATTTGGAGGTGTAAGGACACCCTATGACTAGAATCTCTTGCAGATGAATTCATAGATTCAGAGCCCTGATTTGAGAAAGAGCTAGCTGTTAGAAAAACATGCCTGACTCCACATTAAGACCCGCCAGAATCGGGGGTGGAGAGAAGTGGGCAGATAGGTAGTAAGAGCTCCTCACATGTTCCCATGTCTAAACTTTCTCTCTTAAAAAATTCCTGCAAAAGTGAATGCAAAGGTGAAGTTTCTAGATTTGGTCAAGGTTAAAAAACAACCGCGTCCATGCCTGCTTCCTCGGAGGACTCCATGGGATCCAGAGCGCCAGATATGGTGGTAAAGCTCTCTGAGGGGTGCCCGGAGATCCAGGTTTTCAGCAGACATGGTGGGTGTCCTGTTTTTATCTTCTCAAACTGGCCCACACTCACTATTCTTGCAGAGTTATTTGCTATAAGCAACTGCGACTGCCTCCCAGCTGCCCGGAGCCTCGACCTACGATTAAGATACATCAGAGAGCCCCATGCTGGCAAGAACATGTGCACTTCACTTTACTTTTCTGGGCAGGTGTAGTTTGGGGTTTTTTTTTTTATTTTTAAGTAAGCTCTGTGCCCAACGTGAGGCTTGAACTCATGACCCTGAGACCAAGAGTTGCATGCTCTACCAACTGAGCCAGCCAGGCACCCCTGAGCAGATGTAGTTTTTAAAAATTGCCTGTAACATCCAATCCCTGTTTACTATTAAAGTTGTCTTTATTAGAAATGAAAACTTAGAGAACTGGAAAGATATTTCTTTGGGGATAATATTTGCTCCAAGACCTAAGATTATTTTTAAAGAATGAAGCAAATCTTTAGAAATTTAGATTCTTGATAATAATAGTGAGGATGACCCTTTTGGTCTTCTTAACTCATTACTGAGGTAGAGAGGAGAGAAGAGGGGCCTAAGGTGTGCATCATGTGACTTGCCTAAGATGACAGAGCTTCGTAGCGGCAGTGCTGTTTCTAGAATTCCTGCAAGTTGTTCCCAGGGCGGGAGGCTCTGGGAGGAGTCCCCAGAGCCTGTGACAGCTGACCTGTCCCTACTTTAAAAGTCAGTTTGGCAGATGTTTCATCAGGGTCCATCGGCAATGAGGAGCTCCTACGAACTTCTTCTTGGGGTGGGTGTGGTGTTGCCAGACCCAAGGCTGGAAGGTCAAGGGGACAAAGTTGGTCAGCTGTGCAAGAGCTGACATGATGGGACTCTGCTCAGACCCCATTCCATCCCCAGCTGCTTCTGCTCTCTCTGGAAACCTCTACCTCATTCCCCAAAAGAAGCACTCAGTTCGCAGCTCAGTTCAGTCTGTTCAAGAACCAGGGCCTCACTTCGCTTCCCCTGGGAAACACATTGGTGCGCATTTTAACTTACTATGCTCTGAAAATGATTCTGGGAGACAACTTGGTCACGTTTACATGTTTACTAAGTACTGAGCTCTTGTTATGTGCTAGACCTTGCCCTAGGCACATGCAAAATTGCCATCAGCTGGTGTCAAAGCAGAAAGACTTCAGGTGGTACCCAAAACAAAAACTGAACTAAACACAGTCTCATGCATCTAAATTTCTCCACTTGCCCCTTGGAAATGTTTGCCTTCAAGGCTGCCTTCATAATTCAATTTAAATTAAACCTATCTGGGGCTACCTGGCTGGCTCAGTCAGTAGAGCATGGGATGCTTGATCTCAGGGTTGTGAGTTCGAGCCTCATGTTGGATATAGAGATTACTTTTTAAAAAATAACAATTAAAACTAAAAAAAAAAAAAAAAACCTATCTGGTAAAGAGGTTTGGGAGGAAGGCACAGTAAACATGGGACAATTTGACTTGACCATGAGGGTTTGGAATCCTTTCAGAGCCTTTCCCACTTTGCCTATCCAGAAGAAAATGCTGGGTATTTGGTTACAAGCAATCAGAATGTGCAAAATTAAACACAAATTGCCAGAGCACATTACCTAGGCTTATTTTCCTTCTCGGTATAATACCAAGTTTAAGGAAAAAAAGTCACGATGGCAATTTAAATGAAAAAGGTGTACTGGGTTGAATAGTTATCAGTTTTATTGTTTCTCCGGCTCCCATTGCAGAAAGCCACACGCTTTGGATCCCAAGATGATATGGTTTGACCCACTATAACTTGAACTGGTGTTTTCAGAGTTGTGAAAAGCTTATGTGCTTCCCTTTGGCCTTTCTTACTCCTTGGTTTGACACCTGATACACAGGCAGAGCGAGGTTAGAGATTTGCCAGCCGCAGGACAAAGGAAAGCCAACCAAGGTGGGCCTCATGCCCTCATCACCAACCGCTTTGCTTTCACCTTAATTTCTTTTGTTGCAGATTCCAGCTGTAGATTTTTTGTTTCCTCGTGTTCCGATTTCCTAACCCTGTGTGGCCATTGCTAACTTCCCTCATAAGAGTGGTTGAGCTGGATTCCTGGTTGGGAAAGATAGAAATAAATAGATATAAATCCCATAGGGATCGTGCTGGGACAAAGAGTTTTTGCTGGGTCTTGGAAGGAATGGAACGTTCCCCAAAAATGAGTCGTTGGGAGCTACATGTTGAGAGAGTTCCACCACTTATGACCTCTGTTGAGCATATTTCCTCCACTCCTCTAGGCATGTGTTTTGGCTTACTATTATGGTGGATTTGGTACCCTCAAATTACATCTTCTTTCCATTTACTTGTCCTTTACTAAAAGTATTATCGATTTTTAGAAATGTAGACGATGGTTGTCCATGAGCTCCTCTTCTCCTTCTTGCCCCACCACTTATGATATTGATCTGCAAGGCCTTTATTGTTTCTTCCTTAAACTCCTATAAAAGATCAGAAGGTTCTTACGCTTTTATTATTTCTCTTTATTCACTGCCAACCTTATGATGAAGATCTTTTAAAAATGCAGAATAGCCATCATTTAGTGAATGCATACTATGAGAGACACTTTCCATCCCTTCTTATCAATCCTCACAATGGCCTTATGAAGAGGGCGTTAATCCCACTGTACACAATGACAAAATGGAGGTTTAGAGATGTTAAACTAAGTTTCTTTTTTTTTTTAAAGATTTTATTTATTTATTTGACAGAGAGAGACACAGTGAGAGAGGGAACACAAGCGGAGGTTGGGGGGGGTGGAAGAGGGAGAAGCAGGCTTCCCGCCGAGCAGGGAGCCCGATGCGGGGCTCGATCCCAGGACCCTGGGAACATGACTTGAGCCGAAGGCAGACGCTTAACGACTGGGCCACCCAGGCACCACATAAGTTTCTGAGCCTCTTAGGTAGGAAGTCGTGGAACAGCAATTCGAATCCAGCACTGTCAGAATCCGAAATTTATAGCAAGACCAACGTGTTGTACAGACTGGATCCTGCCCATATGAAATAAGGGTGCATATAATGGTTTATAATTTGAATGAAATACTGGCCAACATTTAAAAATTCGGGTATTACATTTGAAAGTCTGGATTCCACCTTCTCTCAAAAAAAAAAAAAAAATCGAAGATTGGGCCCACTCATATTCCCCCAAGCGGTAGCCAGCCACTCCTAAGGAGGGCCACTTCCCTTAGTGGAGGCATGTGGTCTAAGGTGAACAGCTCCACTTATTCCCACCTCCATCTGGTTTATCTTATCACTTTACCCACCTGGGCCACCAGACTGGTACCTGTATATGTTTGATTTTGCAATCCTTATTCCAGTCTCCAGGAACAATCTGTTTCAGGACTGGAGTCCTGGCTTCCCCATCTGCTAACTTTGTGTCCTTGGACAAGTTACTTAACCCTTCAAGGCCTCAGATTTCTCACCTCTACAGTGGGGATAAGAATAGTACCTACCGGGCGCCTGGGTGGCTCAGTTGGTTAAGCAACTGCCTTCGGCTCAGGTCATGATCCTGGAGCCCAGGGATCGAGTCCCGCATCCGGCTCCCTGCTCGGCAGGGAGCCTGCTTCTCCCTCTGACCCTCCTCCCTCTCATACTTTCTCTCTCTCATTCTGTCTCAAATAAATAAATAAAATCTTTAAAAAAAAAAAAAAAGAATAGTACCTACCTTTTGAGGTTGTTTGGAAAGTTACATAAGGTAATCCATATAAAGTGCTCTGCGTGGTGTCTGGCACACAGTAAGATTTCTATAATAGTTAGGTATTACTGTTAACCATTATTCCGGTTAACCACTCCTTCCTCAGAAAGTGGTGTTCAGTAGCCTTTTCCAAGGTCAACCTAAATTGTAAAGTAAGCCATCAGAACCATTAGCCATGGAAGCACTGCTGTGTTGTAATAGGCAACAGAGTGTGTGGTTTTGACATTAGACTGACTTGGCTCAAGTTCCATCCCTGACATTATGGGGACCTGAGCTAATTATTTAAACTCGTTCTGACTCAGTTTCCTCATTCATAAAATAGGCATGATAATAGTACCTACTTTGTGAGATTGTGGTGAAGAGCAAGCAAATTAATGCATGTGAAATGTTTCCGAATGGTGATTGGCACATAATGTGCACTCAACGGATGATACCCCCTATTGAAAACAATAAATCAGAGCGTGCATTTGCTAAGCATGTGTTTGCTTCTGGGGAGATGCAGATAGACTATTCTGAATTGGATTGCATGGAAAATTGGGTAAATTGGAAGCTAAGACTCTTGCCTTCATTTCCTGCCCCCTCGATTCCCTGCATTCCAGATTCTGTTCCTTCCATCTTCCTAAAATTGCGTTTTTGAAGGCTCATCATCAAGTCCCGCCAAAGGCCTCAGCCTCATCTTCTAGTGGGGGTAAGAATTTCAGAGATCAACTAGCCTAACACTGTCAATTCTCAGAAGAGGACATTGAGGCTGAGAGAAGTCCTGTGGCTTGTCCATAGCTCATTTGTGACAGACCAAGAGTTATCCATCAACTTCATTGCTTGAGTAGTTGCTAGATGACAGTGGGTTTACATTGATTTTAATTTGATAAGTCAGGGGTGGGACTGGGGACCCTACACGCAGCTGGTGTAGGAGCTCTGCTCTCTCCTCTTTCACCTTGTTCTTTCTGCCCCACGATCCTTGCTCTGTGAGGCGCTGGTCCAGCTGATACTGTAAGAGGACTGCTCTGTCTTCCCCAGTGGGACCTAGGCCCCGTGACCCTCCATAGCTTAAAGACCCTGTTTCCCGATGGGTAATGTTTTCCCTTCCCTGTGACTTGCCTCTCTGGGCCACGTTCCGATTTCCCTGCTGGCTCACTTGTTTCCTTGGGCTGGCTGCCTTGTTTGGCGGTTTTTAGTGAGGGCTCTGATAGATGCCAGGAGTGAGGGGAAGAGCTCCGAATGGGCTCAGTCATTGGACAGGCAGACCCGGTGATAGATGAGCCCTCTCCCCAGGGAGTTTTGGATCAGAAGAAGTCCAACTGATAAGTTTTTCCAGAACTGAGTAACCCAGAAACAGTGCCAGCAGCTTCTTACCTCTTTTGTGGGTTTCGTATTGATTTTAAAGAAAATTCTCAGTTCCACGTCTATCTAGAAATACAGCTCCATCCACGATAAACTTAGATACATGTGCTATGAATTGTTTTAGAGATAACATTTGAGGGGAGGGGTGGGAGGAAGGAAGAGAGGGGTCCTTAAAAAATCCCTTTCAAAATATTTTCTTTCTTCTAAGTATTGAAAAGGCACAATATAACCTTTTCTTCTTCCAAATGATCTCATAGCTATTTATTGAGGGGAAATACCAAATGTTTATTTATTTTGTTTAAAGGAGCTTCTTTCGTCCTGATGATTCACGTGGATATCATTTTCCTCCCCACTACAGAGGCTCTGAGACAAAGCCACAGCCCAAGTGATATGCCTGTGTCAGACCAATTCCTGTCCTGAAGGAGGGTATGCAACCTTCTTTATTCCCCCTTCACAGACGTCCTTGAGCCCTTGAGACGGATGTGAGCGAGTTTCTCAGTGCTCATGCAAAACAACCATCTAAACATAACAGATGACATCAGCTTGGGCTTTTCAATTCCTGGATGGCAGCGGCGTGTTAATCCAGCCTTCATCCTGGATTTCATAAACTAAAACAAGAGAGCCTGGCAAGAGGACAGCGCTGCTGCTGGGTTGAGGAAATTGATGACGGGGAAGCATGCGGGCAACCCAGTGTATAAAACTCATAAACGTGTAGGCAGAGGCTCAGCTACCACTTTGGACAGCTGCTTCCCGCCAGCAAAGACCACGCCGCCCGCGGGAAGCCGAGCCAGAGCCCTCGGGGAAACATGAAGAGCCTCTTGCTGCTGGCCACGCTCCTGGTCCCTGCGCACCTGGCGGTCGCCTGGAGCGCCAAGTATGCGGTGGACTGCCCCGAGCGCTGCGACAGCGCCCAGTGCAAAAGCAGCCTGCGCTGCAAGCGGACAGTGCTGGACGACTGCGGCTGCTGCCGGGTGTGCGCCGCGGGGCTGGGCGAGACCTGCTACCGCACCGTGTCGGCCATGGACGGCGTCAAGTGCGGCCCGGGGCTCAGGTGTCAGTTTTACAGTGAGGAGGATGACTTTGGTGACGAGTTCGGTATCTGCAAAGGTAAAGGGTGACCCCTTGCTTCTTCCCGCCCCCCCACCCACCCGAGGGGGTGGGGGTGGAAGCACACTGAGGGCTTTTAGCCAGCGTGGGAGGTGCGGAGGCTTTGCTGCGAAGGACAAGAGGGAAAATGCAGGTGGCTTAGGGACAAGGCCCCGCACAGGTGTTGTCACCGGGAGAGAGAGAGAGAAGGAGAACTCTGCAAAACAGCAGCTGAAGCCAGTGTGCAGGAAAGCACAGAAAGCAGTACTGCATTTCACTCCTTATGTGCAGGAGATTTAAGAAAAAAGTTGCAATGAAAAATTGTGGGACCTCCCTTTCTGGAAAACTTTAGGAACTTGACAGGTAATCTGTTTGGATGGTTCAGGTGCTCTCTCTTCTACAACACAGTGATTACAGCGGTCTGCACTAGATAACCTCTAGGGGTGTCTAGCCCGGGGCTTAGTGATTCTTTGATCTTGAAAGGGTCCACGGGTTGGAGGGCATCTCTCAAGATCAAATATTTCTGATGAACACTAATGCACTTTGTGAAATAGGGTGGGCTTAAACCATCTAACAGAATGACTCACATTCTTGAAAGAGGGTACCTTGAAGTATAAAACAAACCCCATTCCACTAAAGGTGTTCGGTCAACTAGAAAAATAGCAGATGGTTTAAGACAAGTAAGAATAACACTAAAGAAAAATAAAAATTGGAAGTCTGTAAAGAATGAGAGTTTACAGACTTAAAGAAAAATGTCATTAGTTTGAAATCATAGCTAAACAATGTAGTTGCACAGTTGTAGAATTTATTTCAGACTTAGTGACTGTAGTTTAAAATGTTTAGAATCAAAAGAAAGGTGATTTAAAGATACTCTATAAATGGATACCTCATGATCTCATCATTAAAAGCTATTATCAAGATGAAACACATATGCTCTAGCCCCATTCATCAGTTTTGTAATAAAAAGAAGCTTTTAGAACGATTAAAGGGACTGGGAAATTTATTTCTTATATTTTCTTTCTTATTTCATTCTTATCTTCTATGTATTTAATACAGTTGTATGCTTTCAGGAATGATAATCATCCACCACTGAGACAGCCTCATTAATTCACCTACCTTTTAGACAAATATTTTATAAATTAATTTACCTTTTAATCTACAACGTATACTAAAGATTAGGAAATAAATGCTTGGACTATTAGGAGAATCTTATTTTTTGCTCAGTTTATTTTTGTTTATAACCAATGAAAGGTAGAATATTGAGGAACCTTTTTTTGGTGAACATTCACAAACATTTAAGCTGACTAGGATCTATATTTTCTGTAAATTATAGGATTTCACATAAGGAAATTAGGGAGGAAGTGGTTAATACAATCATACTTATGATATAGCAAGTATACGCAGTGGATTGCTTTTTCTCTTGGCATAAAAATCGCCTCTGTAAATGTGATTGTAAATGCACTGTCATATATGGGTAAAGAAACATTCCAAGGCATCTGGGATCTTTAGCAGTTCAACATTCTACTGAATGACTGAGGTAGCTGTTAATGGGATAGATTTTTAAAATGTATTTAAAATTGTTCTTTTTGGCACGCTTCATATTACAAGCGAGTCTAGCTTCGAACATTTTTCTCTCTGCTGGAAATAGTGACCCTGTGTGAACCTCACCATCTCTACACAGAGACATTGAATTTTGCTGTAGGCAAACTCCCTCCTTCAGCTTTTTCACAGAGCACTCATAGGAAAACTGTATACTTTAGCTGCACATCCAGATGTTTTCTAAATATTCAGATGTTTGGCATTATGCTGCCAAGTTAACAGTCAGCCAGCCAACACGTATTTACGGAACACCTGCTATCCACCCAGCGCTATTCAATACACTGGGGGTTGCAGTAGAAGTGTAACTAAGAACTTGGCTCAAGTTTTAGTTTTCGGTATCACCAGACACACAGTCAAATCCCAATCCTGTGCGCTTTTCTGCAAGAGGCTTTTTAGGATCCTTTTTAAGGACGGTCTTTCCCAGCGAGAGGCTAATGTTTAAAACCAGGCTCTGGGGCGCCTGGGTGGCTCAGTCGTCAGGCGTCTGCCTTCGGCTCAGGTCACGGTCCCAGGGTCCTGGGATCAAGCCCCCGTCGTCGGGCTCCCTGCTCCGCGGGAAGCCTGCTTCTCCCTCTCCCACTCCCCCTGCTGTGTTCCCTCTCTCGCTGTGTCTCTCTCTGTCAAATAAATAAATAGAATCTTTAAAAACAATTACAAAAAATAAAACCAGATGCCTCTGTAATCTGAAGAGTAATGGTAAGAAGAATCCTAAATCTCTTCCAAAAAATAAATTTCATTAACATCTACCTTGATCATTCTGTGGAATATTAGATTGCCAAGGGCTCAGCTGCTTCACTGCTTGTTTCTTTCCCCATGTGTGATTGTACACTTATGAGAATAGTCTCATGCCAAGAGAATAAATATTCTGCATCTATTTTGCTTGGTTGGTAAAGACTGGGTCATCAAAAAAAAAAAAAAAAAAGACTGGGTCATCAATGGAGATGCTGTTTATGTCATAAAGACCTTGCATTTGTAATAAATGGGTTTGTCCTCTTCTCAGTATTGCATGTTTTAGTCTAAGCATGAACACGCTGAAGCTCTAAACACTTCCAGATTTGCGGAGGTATACAGGTAAATTCTCAGCTCTCTTGTTCTTCTTAGCATGTTGCATCTCAGATTTGCAGAAGGTCTTACTAGTAAATCCTCCTGACATCCGGGGGAGTTAGGTAAATTGTGCTGCCATTTCAACAGCGAAGGTAGTTGATCAGAGCCGGAGCGGACTGAGGATGGATCACTTCATGGAGAGCAGGCATGACACCCTTCTCAGCCCCTGGCTAGTGTGGATGAAGCCCTTTCCTATACATTTAAAATAGTACATTGTTTGTGAACACAGTGGATTCATGGGCAGCATCACATCCTTTAAACTCTTTGAGAAGCTGATGCATGTGTCTGTTCAATTGCCCACCTCACTGAGCTGTCACGGGAGCCGTCTAAGGAAACTATGAGAACCTACCTGTCTATTGGTATCTAAGCAGAAAGGGAACAGAATTAAGGCTGGTCAAAGATGTTGGTTATGTGTAGCTGCCTTCAACTGAACTTCACGGCAGACCACGACAGCGGAGGTGTCCAGGATCTGGTCTTACTGTGCGATTTCACATGTGTGACTGAAAGTTTCAACTTCCAAAGCTTGGGGTTTTTTAAGAACTGGATTTTTATCTGACGGTCAAGATTCGTGAGGCTTGTTCAGAATCTGGAGGCTTTGTGCACGGGGGCTGTGAGACCGGGGGCTTGTGCCCAAGGAGGGGCTCCCTCTCTAAACCTTCCCTTTGTCCTCAGACTGCCCCTACGGCACCTTCGGGATGGAATGCCGGGAGACCTGCAGCTGTCAGTCGGGCATATGTGACAGAGTGACTGGCAAGTGTCTGAAATTTCCCTTCTTCCAATATTCAGTAGCCAAGTCTTCCAACAGGAGATTTGTTTCTCACACAGGTAAGAATTGATTTCAGTGTAAACACTGGAAAAATAACCTCATTTTCAATTTGAATAACTTAAGAGATATAGATGAACAAAAATAAAGCATTGGTTCGAGTGATTTTGTTCTTTATTTTACTCAGGGGAAAGGGGTGGTGGTTGAGTTTGGGTTGCTGTTGCTTTTTTTTTTTTTTAAGATTTCAGTAATAATTTGGGAGATTATACATTTTTCCATAAAGTTCACCCAGTTTTATGGAGAATAAATATGATTGATTACCAAAACACCTGTAATAAGAAAATAACCAAGATATACAAAGTTCTTCAAATTCTTCAGTGATCTGTTTTATACACGTACTAGACTAAGCTACTTCTCTCTCAAGTTCATGTAGAAAAAATACACTCAGGAATTTATCGGATAAGGCTTAAGAGCTAAGATAGAAAATATAGAACATTTCTTCTTCTTCTTTTTTTTAACAAAATGGGAGTACTTAAATGGAATATTTCCAAACATGCATTTTTATGGATTTTGGAGAGGATAAGAGATAGTAACTGTGATTGAAATTTGGGAATTATCTCTAAGCCTTTGAATGAAACTGTAGTAATAGTCACATGATGCTTGTTCACGCATGTGTATTTCGTATCCAGGTTGTTAAAATGTGAGAAATACAACATATAAGAGAGTGTTATGGACATATTTGGTTATCTTGTGGAATAAATGACCAGTATAGTAAAGCTTCACTAAATTGAAAGTAGCTCATTTAAAACAACATGTAGCCATAGAAACCGCTAATATCAACAAACTGTCCAGTCCCCCCACCTTAGATATAAATAGTTGACAATCCAAGTCCATTTTATTTAGTTTTTGTTTCTGGGTTTTTGCTCTTCGAGTTAACTAAGATTTGAAATATTTGGCAAATGTACTTATTACCCAGCTTTACCTCCTTCTTACACATGGATACAATTAAGTACTTTAAGAGGAAGAGGAAATACTGTACTTTTAAGTGAATTTTTATGTTGAAGTGCGGCTATGCCCTTAAACAGTAATTTAAAATGAACCTCCCCCCCTTTTAAAGCTATTAGGTAAATATCTTTGTGAATATTTGATCTGGAAATTGAGATCATCATTAATATTTTAAGTACTTTTGACTTGTCCTATAGTCCTTGAAAAGCGACATGGAAACAGATTGAGTTTTAAGTCCTAAAAAATAAAATTTCATAGTGAGGTGAAATTTACATAACATAAAATTAGCCATTTTGAAGTGAACAGCGCAGTGGCAGTTAGTACATTAACAAAGCTGCATAGCTGCCATTTCAGTCCAGTTCTAGAACATTCTCACCGGCTCAAAATAAAACCCTACTATCCATTAAGCAGTTGCCCCCATTCCTCATAACCCACCCCGCAGCCCCTGGTAACCATCAATCTACTTTCTGAGACCTACACATTTTTGGAATGTTTTGATTACTTCAGTACAAGTTTGAAACCTATTGTCTTAGTACAGGTAGCTGTCTCAAACACTTGCATCTTCTTTTGTCTTATTTTGCTTTCTTAAAACTGCGGGCTACAGAGCACTTTGAAGAGCCACTTTTGTATTCCTCTTCATTCATTTATGGTTGCACATAAGCCTTTCCCACCGAGAGAGAATTGAATCCCTTGTGAATCTGGTGTTTGGGATGAATGTTCGGGAGGCCATGAGAGCTCCTTTGGAATAATCCTCAGGAAGGGAACGCCCATCCCTCCCACTGCACACCCAGCCACACGTCCTCTTCTTCACTGGACTTTTGTGCCGTCTCTTTCCCTTGAGCCTGTCACCCTCTGTCATTTGCATGCAGATTTTGCAGATATCTTGACTACTATATAGATGCCTTGGACACAGATATTTTGCTGGCTGGAAGTTACATTAGGGGTTACACAAAAAAAATATTTCTATACCCAAATTAGGTATCAAGATTCTTAGTAGAAATTGATGGGGAAAGCATTTTCTGACCTAAGGTGTTTGCTTTCATTAGCTAAAGGGGAGCAAAAGGTGATTACTAGTGTAATGTTGGTAAACCTTAGTCCGGTTCAGGCTGGAGAGCAGAATGTCCTAAAGGCCTCTGAGAGGCTGTGCAGGAACTCCTCTGCTCAGTGGTGCCCTGTCTCTGCTGGACTTGCCAGGGCGCATGTGCTACTGTTAATAGGAGGGGGCTTGGGGCTCAGTCCTGCAATGGATTTCACATCTATTTACAAAGCCTTTGTTAGTGATTCCAAGGTTCATCCGCACAGGGACTTCTTGAGGTCCCTTCCATACCCTGATTACACGAGCTTATCTTCTCTAGTTTTCTTCCTATTGGCTACTATATTCTTGGCAAGTGGGCTTCCTGCCTTCCTATTTCCCTTTGTTGTTGTTGTTGTTGTTGTTGTTGTTGTTGTTGTTATTGTGAGATTTCCAATTTTCTAGGCCTGGGAATTTGCAAGTGACTTTTTTTTAAGGGGGGTGGGGACAGTAAGATCTGGACTATTTGATTACTTTGCGCACATTCATCCGCCAGGCTGCACTAACCATACAGCATTCCATATTAAGACATGCACTGTTGACGCAAACATACCTCACTGCTCTTAGAAGCAGACAAATTTCACTTTGGAAAATTCTAAATATTATAAACTTTTATGCAGAATAAGAGCTATCTTTATAAAAGTTCTGTCCTTTGATCTGCCATCTGCTTTCTGGAGCCACACAATAAGCTAATTCCTCTTCCATACCAGATAGTATGAAAATCTTACTTAGAGATCTATTTTTACATTTGCTTATTCCATAAGTATTTATTAGGCACCTACTATGTTCCAGGTACTGTAGTAGCAGTGAACAAAACAAAGCCCCTGCCTTTTTGGAGCTGATTTTCTAGTGGTGGAGTGAGATAATAAACACACACACACACACACACACACACACAAAGACAAATGCATGTATAAGATAATGTCCAGTGATGATAGGTATATGAAGAGAAATCATTCAGGGGGTGCTGACGTGGATGGGAGGTGCCGATCGACAGAGAGTGGGTGAATACAGTGAGCACAGACTCTTTGAACCTATTAAAGATTTTATTGTACATCCCTTGTCATATAAAAGTAAGATAAAACTGTTCTTCATCTTAGAGTTATAAACATCTGGACATGATTTGTATTCCTTCTAATTTCAGAGCATGACATGGCATCTGGAGACGGCAATTCTGTGAGAGAAGAACTTGTAAAAGAGAATGCCCGCTCTCCTGTAATGAAATGGTTAAATCCTCGCTGATCCTGGGTGGGATTTTTGAGAGAAGACTCTTATTTTAATGATCATTCAACACACAGCCAACATTTTAGGAACTGTCTAGATTATAGCATATGGACATGTGATATTGGGAGGCCAAGTGTGTGGGTCCGGAAAAAAAAAAAGTAGGCTACTAACAATCCATAAAATGCATATGACTGAACACTCTTAGATATTTGTTAAGTATTTGAATGCATATAGATTTGTTAAATATGTGTTTATAGTAATACTGAAGAACTGAAAAAGCAATTTAGATAATCTTAATGTGGATGCAGATCAGCCAAAGAGAGAGCTAGCCAAAGCTGAAGACCAGAGTGAGTCCACACGTCCGTGACTCGGATGTACATTGATGTTGGGATACAGGATGGAGGGAGAGTTAGGAGTGAGAGAAGGTGGGGGCAGGGTGGGCAAGTATGACATTTAGGTCTTCCTTGTGGTAGCATCAATAGAATTTAGTTGTGCTTTTTATTTACTTGGGAAAAGTCAAAACAAAACAATCCCTGAAGGAAGTGGGATGTTTCAAGCTTGTGGGAGGTTGAGTAGCAGCCTTGAACTGAGGCAGGTTTCAAAGGGCTGCTACTCGTCATGCCCAGGTTACCTTATCTGAAGGATGATTCTGGGACAGAGGGCAAACGTACACTCTCATAAATGGTTTTAAAGAATGCCACCCCAGACTGAGAGAGCTAGGAAGTATTTTGTCCACTTGGAGGAGGTGTGAAGGTAAATATTTATATAATTTTGTAAACAATTATGTTAGTATCAGTCATCCTCCATACCCATACTTATCACCTTGAGAAGATGAACAAAATACTGTTTGTTAAAATGGGTAGAATAAAAGTGTAACTCTATAAGGTTTCCAAACACCTGAGGCATGGTAAATTTATTATTAATAATAATAAGCGTAAGAAAAAACTAGAAAAAAATTAGTCATTACGGATTTATAAAGTGTCAGAAAATGAGCAACAGAAGAAATTTATTTAAAAGTAAGTGCAGTGACTTAGATGAGTTTCAGATTTAAAGTAGAAAATACTTTTTTAGGAGGTTTGGAAAAGAGTCAATTTTCAGCAGGAAACGTCAACTTTAAAATATTGTTCATTTTCTTATTTTTCTTTCCTTTAAAGTTGGTTGATAAGTGGAATTATGAGTACACTTGGGAGGACCTTAGCACAAACAGGACTGTTGTACTAGATTTTGTTAGGAAATATTTGCAGAAATATTTTATTTGGAGCGAAGATTATTTAAGAATTATTTCACTATTTACCTATATTTTATTCTCAAAGTTTGCCAACAGAGTTGTGAATGTGTGTGGGGGAGGGTCTTTGAATGTAAGCTGAATAAGCTGTTAGGATATGTTTTAAAAGGCAAAGTTTATGATTGTTCAATTAAAAAAATAAGACCGCTGCTTCGAGTCCGTTCATGACTTTGTTAAATCATTAAGTTATTTAAAAGATTCATCCAATGAACAAGAACTCTTGTATGCATATTAAAGGCAGGCTTCTCAACTGACTTTGCTGCCACAGGTAAGCATTTTCTGTTAAAACATGAGGCTAGAATATTTGTTTCTTTGCCTCACATTTTTGGTCTCCTCATGCCTTACAGCTTCCAGAAAAGTAGGTTCCTATATATTAACCCATTCTACAGAGGCAAAAACAAAAGAACCCTTCTGTTACCGTTTGAAGGTGCTTACACTTTACAAGACATAGGCAAAGACAAACTTTTCGGTGCCTATAAAAGAAGAGAGTAGCATTCAGTTTTGCAGCTTGACAGCATCAAATCCAAGAACAGGATAGGTTCATTCAGCCTTATGATGGGCAAATTAGGAAAACATTTACATGAACTGACACAATGCTAAAAAAAAATTGTATTAGTAAAAACTTCAATTTGCCTGATTTAATCTTTTTCCTTTTTTAAGATGGAAGAAACTGGATGTGAATGAGATAAAAATTTATATCAATGTAAGATACTCCTATTACTACTAAATTAAAACAACGCACTGAAAAATCTTTACTTCTACCAGCGTGCAGTGAGGTTCAGGACATGCCGTCAGAGAGTAAGGTTACTTAAAGATCCCCTGATTTGGCCTAAAGCATAGGCCGCAGCCCAAATGTCCCTGGGGCGAAGGGTGGACAGTGGAACATGAACTGGACCAGGGCGGGACTTGCCTCTGTGCATGCTCTACAGCATGGGAGACCATGGGCAATACAATCGAACAAAGGTGGGCTCATCTGCTCTCAGGTGCGGGCATGTTTTCGAGCTGTCCAGCTTCCTGGTACTGGGACCTCCTTGTGCCTTTCACAGCAAATGCTAGTCCCTGTCTATCCCCATTTGCTCTGTAGCCTTCTGACTCTATTCTTCAAAGCAGCAAATCCAAAATCTTTGGATTTTGCACTTTTTGATTGCAGTAGCTTTGAGCATGCAATTTTAAACTGTATAAATAGCATAGGATTAATGCACTATGTTCATTATAAAACATATACTCAAAGTAGAAATTTTTAAGGGATAAAAAATAAATATGAATAGAAGTTCTGAGATTGTTTTTTTTTTTTGTTTTTTTTCCTGCACCCCTACGACTATCCCGGGAAACACAGGAGAAGTAAAAGAAAATGCTGTATGTCAGTGGTCTCCAGTGAGGCGCGACCTCATTTGATATTGAAGAGAAACCAAGGTGGCACATGTTCCACAAAATAAAGATTTCTGGGATGCATGGATTAATGGATGGATGAGTGGATGGATGAAAGGTTGGATGGGTAGATAGTTGGATAGAAGGATGTTTGGGAAGAAAGATGGGTGAATGGATGGGTGAGTGGATGTCTGGAGGAACGAATGAAGAAAGGAATGAATGAGTGTATGAATGAACAAAGCAGGTGACAGGCCTGTCACCAGCAGAGCGGATAGAGCAGATGGCCTCTCATCCCTTTCACTTGCCAGCTCCCATCTCCCCAGTGGCTACTTATCCTGCCTATCGGGACCTGAGGAGATTGAAAAAAGTGGGGGTATATGTGACAGTCAGCGAATCTGACAAATAGGGTTGTGCAGGGCAACAGAAACAGGGAGTGCTTCTCCAACAGGTAGTGGGGATATCACCCATAGTAACGAAAAGTGTAAGGTAATTTTAGTGGTAGCCAGACTGAGTTGTCCTTTTCGGTGAAAAGCAGTGGGGAGGACTATTGTTTCCATCCCGTATTTTATTCTTTTCCTTTATCCCGAGGTCCCTTGGAGTAAAGGATCTGCAGATATAATTCAACATCACATAGATACTTGGAGGGAAAATTGATTACTTCTGATCACCCAGACTTGGGGTTAATCATTAAACTAAGGCCTGGCTTTAAAAGGGTGCATGTCATAGACCAGCGACTCTCTAAGTTTATTATGCATTAGAATTATCTGGAGGCCTTGTTAAAACACAAATTGCTGATTCGGTGTGTCTGAGATGAGGCCCAAGGATTTTCCATTTTAACAAGTTCCCAGACGATGCAGATGCTGCTGGTCCAGGGACTGTGCTTGGAGAATCACTGTTAAAGGGAGATCTAGACTTGCCTAGAAAGGACATAAACTAAGGAGTGATCAAAACCAGTCATTGCTGACCTTATGAAAGAATGCACTACAATACTTCTTAACCAGTTGGTTCATTCAACTTATTTCTGTTGTTTGAAGATACTTAACTATTTAAGCAACTGCAAGGGTTGAAAAACATCAGAGAAACTTTAAATCGTGGGGACTCGTCAGGGACAAAGAGAAGACCATCAGAGGAGGCTGGAGATGGAAGAACCAGAGAATTAGGAAATGGTCAAGGGGTGTGTGGTCTCATAGGAAGAAAGGCATTCAAGAAGAGTGACCGGGGGTGCCATGTGTCATGGAGAGATCAGGCAGAGCTAAAGAGTCCTCAGGAGGCCCCCGGTGACCACAGGAGAGCAGTGTCCATGGAGAGGTCAGGGTGGAAGCCTGAATGAAGGGTGCTGAAAACTGCATGGCAGGTGAGCACTTTTCTAGAAGGTCATCTGGGAAGGACGGAAGGGCAGTTAGCCTGCAACTAAAGAGGAGAGCACCTAGATCCTAGGTGAGTATTTGTTTCTTTCTGTCCCTTCAAGATTAGGGAGAATCCATTTGGAAGCAATGATAGAGTCTGATGTGTTTGTATTAATCCAGGTTATACAATTCCATTTATATAGATTCTTGTGACATAACTCTCACAGAGTAGATGTGTCTATACATTTTCTAGCCCTCTAGAAAATATAGGAGTACATAGAAAGCCAAAATATTGGAGTTGAGGAGAGGGGCCCGAAGAATTCTAGTCTAAACCTTTTCTTTCACAGATGAAAACACCAGACCCAAATAAATTTGGTGATAAAGTCTTGTGTATGGTGGTGAAAACTACTTATCACTGTATCACTTTTAGCCATTCAATTTTTTTAAATGAAAACATTCAAATCTGTAGTTTACCTACCACATAGTTAAAAAATATATATCCATATATCCATCTGTATATATATGAAGTCTTAAAAAGTATACGTCTTTCATACAAAAATTCTATTTTTATGAATTAATTCTAAGGAAATAATTTTTGAGTGCATGAAAATGTGTATACAAAAAACAGTGGCAATGTTTTTATACCATCAAAAAACTGTAAGCAATCTGAAAAGGCCAATGGTAGCATATTTGTTAAGGAAATGACAGTGTAGCCAAGAACTGACTATGCTCTAGCCACTGCAAGTGATGAAGTGTGCTTAGAGTGACTGACAGATCGCGTTCACTCCAAAGCAGAAGGTGACAGTGTCATCAGGGCCGGGAGTCGGTCGGGGAGTGTGGCTGCCGCAATGCAACCAGGGCGCCGACTACTAGATTTTCATGAGTCCCTCTCCCCAGTGTGAAAGCAGCTATTTTTGAAGTGATAGCTTTATCAGGTTTCCCTGAAACATTTCCTTTAGTCGTCACAGAAACAATCCTCTTTTTGTGTTTCTAGCTTATTGGTCTACAATGAATATTTAATTCAGTTTTGCAACAGTGATAACTGGCACTAACAGATTCAAGAACAAATGTAACAGACTCCGAGCTTTGATTTCAACTGGCAGAAATGCAAGTGTGCAGGTGCATCCCCCAGGGAGGCCTGAGTGCCTGCCTCCTTGCCAGTACACCATGGACACATCAATAGTGGAATGGTATCGGGAGAGAAGGGGGACGCATGGTGATCTCACTGAGATGAGAAAGGGCAGCTTGCCTAAGAGCACTTGTACTGTATGGTAGGTGGAAAAAAGCATGCCACGATGCCATAGGAATAATCTCATCTTTGTGAAAAAATATGTAAATGGATATAAATGGAGCTATTGATAGGGATGCTTACCTTATTCTTTATATTTTCAGCTATATTCTGAAATCTTTGCCATTAGTTTTATAATTGGGAAAAAGAATAAAGCTCTCTCCACTTTTGGAAAGGTAAACTGCAGCAAATTCAAGCAAGTGAAAATGAATTCGTGGTTTATTGCATATACGGTGGCTAAAGAACATAATCTTCTATTTCAGTAGTTTTGAGATGTACTTTGTCATTTAGCACTTGGTTAGATATAGAAATAAGATTTCAAACCAAGTAAATGTTGAGAACTGTAATTTTCTTGTAAATCCTAGAAAGGCTACAAAGCACATTAGCACATTATACTTCTCTTCTGGAAAAAAAAGTCTTTGGTCCAACAGAAGCAAAGCCAGTCAATCCTTAGTAAGGGTCGATGAAGGTCTCTGGATCGTAAAGTACACAGTTCAAATTACAATATACCTACAGCACCTATGCACAGAAATGCTATCTGCTTAAGCTGGTGGTTAGGCCACCAGGGTTTTTAGAGTATTTCCTGACACCTGTGAAGTTGGTAAATATTTCCTGTTTTTGTTGTGTCTAGAGAAAACAGGAATTTACAACTTGGAAGTGATTATTAAACAAACGTTGTAAACGACGTCTCCATAGGCACTTCCCTGGCATAAAGCTTCATTTTCTTCAAATCTATCATAACATATTTCTCTTAAGGGAAAAATGTAATTGCCGTACTAATCTGACAACTAACTGAATGGTAGATGACAAACCTTATAACCAGGAGGAATGTCACCTATCTTAGTCATGCCGTGTGTACTATGCATTTTCAGAATTTAAATATAAATTCAATCGTAAGCCTTTAAAAGTAAGCAAAAGTGAGAAAGTGAACAATGAATTCCTATTGGTGGATCTGTGCTAACTATGCATAGTTAGCCTATTTGAAAAATATTTTTGATTATCTCAAGTAGTGTGGAAGGACCTTAGAGTTTTTGAGTCAAAGGGAGCCAGGATTAATTCATTGCAATATACACTAGTTATTGACTTGGGTTTGTTATTTATACATGCCGCCCCTTAGGGTCCTCTGCAAAAAGTTTGGGTAATGGCTTAGGGGCAAAGTTGTAAGAACCTTTGCACATGTTCTCTGTATGCCATTTTATCCTATCATTGTGCTGGCACGTACTAAGTTTTCCAAGAAACGGCAGACAATTTAAAGTATTGTCATATAAGCCAATTTTATTTTTTTTGTATTTCAAATGTCCATTAATTGCAACACGACTGAAATATTTCAAATATTTTAAATGCTCCATTAAAGATGGATAAATAGAGAGTGAAGAAAATTGGCTGACTCCTTAACACGCTTGAAGATGCCCGTAAAAGGTAAATAACAAATGAGTGAAATTCGATCAATATCATTTGAAACTCTCTCACAATTCTACAAAAGAAGTGACTATTTTTAAAGAACAAATAATAGTGTTCTATTTAAATCTCCAAACAATTATTAGCATGCTCCTGAAAAAAAAAGTTACAATGCTCCAGGAGAATGCAAGGGAGCCCTACAGATGTGGTACACTTCCCTGTGTGTTATTTTTAGTTTTCTATTCCTGCCTTTTATTTTGGGACTTGGCCCGCTTCCTTTGTAGTTTCCCCTTAACTTGATCATACCTTTCTTTCTTATATAATGCATTTTAAGCGGCCTTTTTTTTTTCACCTCTCAAAGGAAACTCAAGGAATGTTGGCCAGCTCAGAAACCCCTGCTAGTCTTGGCAGCAGCCAAGTTCTTGGTTTGAAAACAACCCTTGGAAACCCAGGATCATGGTTGACTCTCTAGTTATTTAATGAATCGGAGCTATGGAGGCATCCGAGACCGGAGATCAGTGGATTTTGAATACCATTTTCCTGAAATTGTTTCATGGACTCGAACACCAGAGGGACTGGAAAATGGACTCATTTTTGTTAGATTTATACAAAAGCAAAATCCAGTTTACAAAATGAGGAGAAGATCCAGTAAGTGTACTACAGGGCTCTTCCACTTTACCTATGAGCAGCTAGACAGTCTGCTTGGAGGAGCATTCACTCTGCACAGGTCAACGGAAGCAGGGTGAGCAGATGAGAAGGTGTGGTCCCCATCTTTAAAGAGCCCTGTGCAGATGGGACAGACAGAACTGAAACACACAGGTGCCCAATTCAATCGGGTGTCATAGCTTCTGATTCTTTGGTTGAAAGCAACACAAAACAAAAGAGTGGAAAAACTGACTTTGGCCAACTTCAACATAAATGTAATGTGTTTGTAGGATGGGGGTACCTCGAAAAATGGGACAACAATACACCTGCTGAATCCATTGGTTTGGAGGATGCAGGGCAGCTGGGGAGGTGCAGGTGCCAGGAGCAAATAGACATTACACTGGGGTGTAATGTCTGCTGCTGGGACAAAGAGCCACAGTCATTTTGTTCATATCCCAGTGCTTCTCGATCCTTCCAAGCCTCTCTGAAACTCCTTTTTTTGGGATGTTATCCTCTGACCTTATCGCCCACTGTAATGAATAGCTCAGTTGTGACAAACATTCTTCCTTTGTAGTTGGATTTCATTTTTGGATGTAGGCAAAGCTGTTCAGAGCCCAGTCTGGCCAGTAAGATGTTGATCAATTTGGGCAGTGCCATTTTGGTGAAAAGCAAGTTGCATAAGATTAACAAGAGACAGGTAGGAGTAAAATTTGGGCAGGAAGGAGTACCACAGAGAACCAAGAAACTCACTCCGTGGTCTTGGGGATTTAGGAAATAGGGGCCCCCTGGAGGTCATTTGTGTCATTGGTGCTTTTGGGAGAGCACCGAATGTGTTACTCAAGCATTTTTGCAGGTTGGTTGAAGCGTTGTGTTGGATGGAGCAGAGGCATGGCTAAGGTTCAGATGGGTCCAGGAAGGGGGCAAGGGCTATGGTGTCGGTGACAGGAAATCATCACAATTTGACAGCTCTCTTTACCTATGCTATAGTCTGAGCAATGATTTCTTATTTTTTTTCTCAAATGACTTTGATATCAAAGACAAAAACATTATTATCCACAATCGCTTTAAGGCAAAATTGTCTTTTTAAAGATCCAGTTATTTAACATCAATGAGTTTTTGTTCTTCATCTTGAAGTATTACTTTTAAAAACCTTCTTCCCTTCAATCCTACCCAAATGGCTGCAATTTATGCTCAAACAGGAAAAACATACATGTACACATATTGAGAGAGAGAATGTGAACATTTGGGGAATCTGGATGAAGGGTAAGTGGGAATTTTTTCTCTTCATTTTTTTCTGTAAATCTGAAATTAGGACAAAGTAGATGTTCGAAAAGGTAATCAGTGATAGTTTGATCAGCATTTCCATGCTGCTTCCTTGACTGTCTTTTCTCATTGTCTTGACAACAATCAGATCAACATGACACCTATTAAAAACCTCAAAAAGCAAAAAAAAAACTCAAAAAGCTACCACTCAGGAAATGTGCTCAGGGTGGCTACCATCCTCTTGTTTCCGAGGCCCTGGAACACGCTCACTCTCCATCTCTGAGTCTGCATGGGGGCCGTGATACCCCAAGGTAACAATAAAGGCCAAGACTGCATCATTGGGGGACCAGCACACCTACTTTTTGCAGGTGGAGTGCAGCTAGCTAGGCCAGCAAGGGCCAAGTCAGGACAGCTCTGACACCTGCAGCAAGGCAGTGATTAGAGGAGGTGTCCACACCCCAGTGAGATGATCACTTGGGGGCTGGGAGGTGCAGAGTTCCTCTTAACCCTACCTATGATCATTGTCGCTCATTGTAAAGTACCTCCTCTGGTCAGCGTCGCCTTCTTTTATTTGTGCAGTTATTTGTCAAGCAATAAGGAATGTATGGACCCAGCATTCTACTTCTGGGCATTTATCCAAAGAAAATGAAAACACTAACTCAAAAAGATATATGGACTCCTGGGTACACTGCAGCATTATCTACAGTAGCCAAGACATGAAAACAACCTAAGTTGTTTTCCAGTTCCTGGATGGATGACTAGATAAAGAAATTGTGATACACACACACACACACACACACACACACACACTCACATTAGAATATTATTCAGTCATAAAAAAAGAAAATTTTGCCATTTATAACAACATGGATGGCACGGATGGATCTTGAAGACATTATACTAAGTGAAATAAGTCAGACAGAGAAAGACAAATACTAAATGATCTCACTTATTTGTGGAATTTAAAAAACAAAACAAAAACATAAAACCAAGCTCACTGATACAGAGAACAGATCGGTGATTGCCAGAGGTGGAGGTGGAAAGTGGGCAAAAGGTATAATGGATATATAAACATAACATATATAAGTATATTATATATATTATAAATATATAAATATATTATATTTATATAATATAAAGGATGAAGGTGGTCAAATGGATAAACTTCCAGTTATAAAGAAGTAAGTCATAGGGATAAACACACAGCACAGTGACTTGAGCTAATAACACTGTATTGCATCTTTGAAAGTTGCTAAGAGAGTAGATTTTAAAAGTTCTCAACCCAAGAAAAATAAACTTGTAACTAGGTATGGTGATGGATGTTAACCAGCATTACTGTGGTGATCATGTCATCATGTATGGAAACATGACACCAATATAATGTTATATGTCAATTATGTCCCATGAACTATGTTTATTTGTTCCTATTCTAGCAAGCTTACTCCGTTTTCAGAGGTGAGGAGGTTTTAATAGGTGGGGAGGTTATTGCTAGGTTTATATGCTTCCACCTTGATAGGCTGGAGCTGCATTGGTACGTCAGGGCTGTCATTCTGAAATTGTGAAATTCAGGATAAACGTGAATTTTGACTGTTCCAGGGGGGAACACTCAGATGGGAAAAGCTGCACCAGATGTTTTCACCTCTTCCAGCCTGCTTTCTTTCCCTTGAGTGCTGCCCTCATGGAGTTTTTAAGTGTTTTGAAGTAAGGAGAAAAGGGAAAGAGGGGGCCAGCGGCGCTGGGAAGAAAGCGTCCAAGGGCACTGGGTGAAACCTTCTCGACAGCCTGTTTAGCTGTCTCCTGACGGACAAGGGGGCTGGAATGTGAGTGGCTTGGAGGTTTCTTCTTTGAGGACATTTTCTGTGTCTTTTGGAATGACACACCTTGACTGCGATGAAGTGAACTCCACTCATTGCGCTGTGGGAAAAGTTTTTCCTGTAATGACTCAAAAACATGGGCTTGTTATTCTGAAAAAGCAGAGCACATCCTCATTCCACACAAACAATGTGACACAGACCTGGAGCTGGGCCAAGGTTTTCTATGAATAGAACTTCGCAAAGAGAGTGTTAGAAACACTTTGGATTCGCATGGCAATCCTGGCTGCCTGATCCCAGCAAAGGAAATGATATACCTGCTCTTCAAAGGTGGAAATTAAAAGGACTCCCTCTTGAACTCCCACACATCACTGGACCAGGGCTTCCTGGTTAGTTCCTGTAGATGTCTATACAGTTGAGATAATGCTGGTGCCTGCCATGAGAAGCATTTGCTTCTGAGTTGCATTTGGAGAAATAAGATGGGTTTCAGCAGAGAGAGCACACAGAAACGAGATGCCCCGGGGGCAGTGGATGGTGTCAGACAGGGAAGGGCCATCTGGTCTGGCCTGCACTGTGCTCTGCAAAGTCTATGTTTTGGTTTAGGCTTGTCTGATTACAAGAAACAAATCCAATCAAAAGGGCTCCTGTTAAAAAAGGGGGGAGTGTTATTTTAAGGATGTAGAAATCTTGTAAAGGAGGCTGGCCCCATGGGAATTGAGAAGGGCATCTGGAGTAGAGACAACTCCTCTCTCTCCCTCTGTGGTCAGTATTCTTGTGACTTTGTTCCTAATCTTGTTTGACTCTTTATACCTGGTCCACTCTCCTTTCTGCCAATTGGCCTCTTCTGATTAACCATAACATAATACCGGTAGTGGTTAACACTTGCTGCATGTTTATTCTGCACAAGCCATGTTCTAAGAGCTTTTCATGTATCAATTTGTGTAGTCTTCACAACAACCCATGAGGCCAGTACTACCTTTATACCCATTTTTCAATTGAGTACACTGAGGCATAGCAAGGTAGAGTAGCTTGCCCGGGATCACACAGCTAGTATGGGCAGAACTGGGTCTCAAACTCAGGCAGTCTGGCCCTGTTGTGACTCCTCTCTGACTTTGGCTTATGTAAGTCATTGCCATGTTTGGGCAGTAATTCCTATCCTCACCCTACATAAACTTTTTTTATTTCTAGAGCTCCAATACTCTGGTTGACTATAGGACAGTCTCTGGGTATATTAGTACAAATTTGTGAGAGAAGAATTCTGCTTGGTCACAGGCCAATCAGTTCACATTTTTATTAAAAAAAAAAAAATGTATCTATCATAGCTCTTTGGCTCTTCTAACTGGGAAGCCCAGAAAGTGGGTCTTGCAAGCTTCAGGCTTGGCTTAATCCAGGGGCTAAATTTACATCGCCAGGATTCTATCTCCCTCCCCATCTCTCAGGAGCAGGGGGTCTGGGGTTGTCCATTTAATGAAGCAACTCCAGAAATTCCCCAATTAACTATAGCAGAGAAGTCCCAGGAGGTGCCTTGGTGGGATAGTCTGAGTGACCAGGCCAGGGTTGGGAGTGTTAATGGTTGGGAGTGTTAACTCATTCCACAGTTGCAATGAGTTATGCCTGCAGGTGAGATGGGGAATAGTTTACATGCTACTAAATGAATTTAGGATCTGAAGGACTGGAGCCAGGAGGAAGTCTCTAGTAAGAGGGTATGGGTGGGGCAGTGGGTTAAAACATGCCTCACACAGTTGGCATTGAGACAACCAAATAGATGAGTTCTGGGAAGCATATTGCAGCACCTGGCCTTAAGAGAAACAAACACTTAGGTGCCAAGGACGTGAATCTGGTCCTGGTTGTGCAACTAACTAGGGGTATGACATTCAGCAGGTAACTCGATCTCTCTGAGCCACAGTCTCCTCATCTGTAAAATGAGGGGCTTTACTGATTGACCTCTGAGACCCTTTTCTATTATTCTACCTTAAAAGTCTTGAATTAGACTTTGATCCTTGGGGCTGTAGTGATTCATCTCATTGCTCAAGATGATTGAGAATAAAAAGACTGAGTCCAGGGAGGATGTGTGTATGTGGGTAGATCCATGAGCATACTGCATAATTCACTGCCCATATAACACAATTTGAAGACACCAGAATTGTTACCTGTCCTCAAATTTCTCCCGGTCTAGGAAAGTGCCTGAAACTCCAGTAATGATACATTTTTAGGTTTGGGATCGGAGACCCGAGTTATTTGCCAATGTGATTTTCCAGTTCTCTCTAATCACACTGGCTTTAAGGCATCTTGTTCTCTTGCCCATAATGTCCCCGACTCCCATCCTCTGCTGACTTAACTCTTAGCCATTCTTCAAATTTCAAGGCAATTGTCCACTTTTTAGGGAAACATTCCCTGGATTCCTAGACTTGGCTAAGTTCCTGTCTGATACCAACCAGTATCTCTGCGGGCATCGGCAGCAGCTACAATTAGCTATCAGTTAGGCACACACCAGGTCTTTTCATGAGATTATAAGCTCCATGAAGATACACATTGCATCTCATTGTTTTTATTCACTACTTATCTCTAGGAAGTACATAGTGCTTGGCATCTAGTAGGGACTCAGTAAGTATTCGTTAAATGTTTAGTTTTAAGGCAGCTTGCTTCATCAGGGAAAATTGTATATAGCAAAGTCTCTCTTCTCGTGCATTTTTCTCCAACTTACGTTTTACAAATGTTGTCTGTGATTGGCTAAGGGCAGTCATGGGTGAGGAAAGAAGGTCCCAGAACTCCCACCCTTTCATTTAGTCAGGAGATAGCAGATGTGATCAGGCTTTTCTTCCTTGACATTTACCCTCTCGATATAAACCCTTAATACCAAGCATCATGTAGGACCCAAAGCCTCTCTTAAGAGGCCTCAAGTTCAACCCTCATTTGGCAAGATATGAAAACAAACTTGCCTCTCCTGGAGAAGGCTGAATTCACATACCCAGGGCATGTTCCTTGTTAATGAGTGTTCAGCGATCAAAGATAGAGCTTGGTCGGTGATAATAATGGCAATGAGAGATGCAGCAGAGCCATCTTGTATTGCACACATCTCTTCACTATGCAAGAAAGACTGTCACTTCCATGGATCCTTGATACCTGGGCTATGCCATCTAAAGAACAGACATGAAAGCAAAATAGGATGTTAACTCTTGAATTTGCCTCACTGCCTTCCATTCTCCTCAGGATCCAGGAGGACATCAGGTCTGACTGTGTGGTCTTGACAAATCTGCAGAGATCGTCATGACTCTGGAAAGCAACGAGAGAGCTAACGTGGAGAGGGTTGAGAGGCAGCGCGGAGGGCCATCCACAGCTAGGAAGGATGAATACAGTTGTGCAAGTCTGTGGTGGGAACTCCAGCGCTGTCCAGACACTCCTTCCAGAATGGAGGACCTATGGCCCATTTGCTGGGAGTGCTGCCAGGAGGCAGATGCCCTCAGCTGTCAGCTTCCAGCCTTGCCTCTGCTGAAGAGAGTCTTTCCGAGGGGCTGTCTGCATCCACAGACTAACCAACCCAAGGTCCAAAGACCCAGTCCCAGTGCCCCACTTGCTATAGCTCTTAATGGTATTCCAGCTTCAAAAATTTTAGCAGGGTTCCCTGAAGTTTCTGTGGAGACTCCATGACAGCTCAGGTTTCCATCTGTCCAATCCTCTTCCCTTCCCTTCCCTTCCCTTCCCTTCCCTTCCCTTCCCTTCCCTACCATTCCCTACCATTCCCTTCCTTTCCCTTCCACTAGTGTTGCTCCAAGAGTACTCCCTAACAAACCACCTGCACATTCATTTCAATCTCAGAGCTGGCTTTTTAGGGAATTCAACTTGGGACAAGGACCCAGCCTGGAGGGTTAGTGGGGGTTTCCACACAGCCTATGTTCGCTCACCAAGGTGCACCTGCCCTTTTGTGATCATTTGCCCTGTGGGAACCTTCCTTGAAACTCTTCTGCCTGAAGGGAACACCTTTGTGTAATTCATCAGCTGGGAGGAGCCACCTTTATAATTCATCTGTCTAGTTGGTAATCTTTCGAAATTTGCATTAAACCACTGGAAAGTGTTTTTGCCAACCCAAGCTCTATATTACCGGGCCTATTCCTTAAGTTCAGATACACTATAAAAAAGATAAAAATATTTCTGGGAAAAAAATCAGGGAGGAAGTGAAATATACTGTCTTGAATTTGAGGAAAAAACTAAAAGGAAATTCCATAGGTAGTTCTTCAAGGCTCAGGTCCTTGGGATTTTATTAATATGAAGGAGAAAAATGCAAAACGGAAATCACTTTTCAGATTTAAAGGCAACTCCTCAGGTGGCAGGAAAATGGCTGAGGAATCATTGCTGCTTGCTATTTAGGCACAATCAAAAAATATTTTTTTGTGTTGTGTGGCATCTCCTGGGTATTGCGATAGCTCACCACTATACCCGTGGGCTCTTGGCAAACAATAGACAGGAACCAGAGAAAAGGCACAATTCCATCAGGACTACTTAAATTTAATTTTAGGCCAAGTAAAAGAAACTCTAGATGGAACATCCAAAGTGACCACATAGTAAAAATAGAAAAAATTCCTTTGTAAGTAGGACTTGGGACAATGAGTTAAGTTTGAAGATTTGCCTTGAATTATTGTTTGTATGTGTCACTACCCTGAACGGAATGTAAGCTCCTTAAAGACAAGAGAAGGTCATTTTGTATCCTTGATAAGCCTGGTCCAACATTTCACATATGTTAAGAGGAGCAATCAAGTGCTTAGTTGTGAATGAATGGATGAAGAAATGAATGAACCAGCCCCTACTGATCAACCCTGGTCTTTCACAAGATGTTTTTTCACTGATTTATTCATTCAACAAATGTACTAGCTGCTTTCTATAAACCGGGTCCTGGATCTACAAAAGGAGCTCACAGTTCAGGAGAAGGGCAGACTATTTTACAGAGGACAATATACTGGGCTAAGCTCTGAAGTAAGGTGTGTCCTGGTCTATCAGGGCCTCAGAGAAACATCTCAGGAAAGGTAAACTGAGATTTGCAGGGGTTTGCTGAAGAGCGATGTAGGTCAAGGATGTTTGAGGCAGAGAGAACAGCGCATGCAAAGGCCTGGAGGTTCGTGAGATCATGGCACACATGAGGGATTTTGAGTAATTCTGTGACTAATGTGTCTAGGGGATGGAGAAATTTCAGATGAAACTGTCAAGGCAGACTCCAGACAGAAAGTGCAAGGTCTTTAGTGCCACATATAGGGAGTTGATTTTCTTCTGGAACAAACAAGTAGAAGCTGAGCCCAGTTCTGTGCACAACTGTATAACAATGATTTCAATTCTGTATGTGTATACCAGGGTAACAAACACAGAACAACAGGTGGAGAAGGGTTCTCTTAGCTTTTTCAAGGTAGATGTAGTCCAGTAATGAAACAATGAGGATGGTAAGTACCACGAGCAGGAAATTTGACCTGTCAGGCTGCTTATTATGTTGTGGGATGACCTCACATCCAGACTTGGATAAACACAATTAATATCCTTACATGGATAAAGAATTCCCAGTCCTCAAAGTTCTTCTAAATGTAACACCATACAGATCCCTACACTAGACTAGGAGATGGGCAGAGACAGCGATATTCCAGACTCCCCAGCAGACAGTGAAATGGCAGATCTAAAAGCATGCAGTGATTCACGGCAGATACCTTCTTTCTGTAGAAATTATGGCTGCCGGAAGTGATCCATTTACTGGAAAGGCAGAGATCGGCAGGTGGGCCTTTCCACACTATTAGTTAATCATCTCTGTGGAAACGTGGCCCTGAGCTAGCAGACCCACTGAGGAACAAACCTAAATAGGAGGTGTGGCAGGTAAGGTGACCTTGAAGAGGTATGGCTTGGGGATGCTTTGTGATCACAGATTTACCTGTTACCAACACTCTAGTTCATCATCTGCAGCCCGTGTTAAACTCTGTTGGATCTGGGCATGCAAGTACAGCCTTCTTTAGCAAGATTCCAGAATGGAGGTGCCTGGGTGGCTCAGTCGGTTAGGCGACTGCCTTCGGCTCAGGTCATGATCCTGGAGTCCCGGGATCGAGTCCCGCGTCGAGCTCCCTGCTCGGCGGGGAGTCTGCTTCTCCCTCTGACCCTCCCCGCCCCT
This sequence comes from Neomonachus schauinslandi, assembly GCF_002201575.2. Taxonomy (NCBI): domain Eukaryota; kingdom Metazoa; phylum Chordata; class Mammalia; order Carnivora; family Phocidae; genus Neomonachus; species Neomonachus schauinslandi. Next base: position 111,076,546 of record NC_058409.1, read on the forward strand.
GTGCTCTCTCTCATTCTCTCTCTCAAATAAATAAATAAAATCTTTAAAAAAAAAAAAGATTCCAGAATGGAGATGGAGAGCCACCAACAGTGAAGAAAGCAGTAATCCAGGGGAAGAATAAAATTCTTCATGAAAAAGGAAACGAGTGCTATTGGTTCCAAATTCTGCTGTTAGATTTAGAGTTTGTTTGTTTGCTTGTTTTAGCACTTTGTACAAATGTGAAGGTTAGCGAAGTAAAAAAAAAAAAAAAAAAGTAAAAATTTTAAGTATGTTTGGGATCAAATATTAGGATAAAGAAAGACTCACATTGCTTTTGAGTGCTTTTTATTTTTATTTTTCAGATGGAGTGTTTGCCAAAGGAATGACTGCATTTTCAAAAGTTTGGTCAAAAGATCCATAGATAGACATATTTTGAATTTCCCATCCTACAGCTTAAATGGAAAATCTTGCTATATATTTTTGTGGCGCTCCAAAGCAGTCATTAGCTTTATACTTACTATGTTCAGCCTGGAATTTAGTTCATACAGAGTGTATTGCCAAGACAGTCTTTTATTTTATGTTGGATGTTTGTTTTTTTTGAAAATGGAATATATTTATGACTTAATAGTCAAGAACCAAAATTACTGTAAAACCACATTGCCACCAACATTTTAAAAATGTCTCCAGAAATAACAAAAGCTTAAATTCTCCTCTTAACAGAAGAAAACACATTGAAAATTTTAAATTACGAAGTTATCTTTTACAATTTAAAATGAGTTCCCATTTCATATTTTTTTTTACCAGTAGAGCTATGATTTAACAGGAATGTGTTACTTAAAAAAAAAACCAAAACAAAACACATTTTTCTTTTTGTCCTTGAATACAAACATATTAAACGATTTCTGTCAAAATGCCTCAATAGTTCATGTTTGAGTAATGAAACACAGATATTGAGAAAATAAAAAAGACACAGCCAGATTAAAAACAAGATAAATGCCCTCATGAACAATCCTCACGAAATGGAAGATGCTTGAATGTGGTGAGCATAGTTAAAGCCGCAAGCCCGCTGAGCCATATCTGGGTTGGAACTGAGGGTTTCCTTTCTGCAAGGATGGTGGAGACAAAGAAGCATTTTAAAAGTCAAGCGAGGAAGACTCAGACTCACTTGAAATGAGGAGACCAGGTGGGCTTTCACACATGTGGACGGCGGTTGAAACCTCTGTCAGAAGCTGATTTAAGGAGGCTTCCAAACAGAGAAAACCTGCCAATGTAGTTCTATGAGCCAAGATGCCTTTTGACTGGGTGGATGACTCTCTAGTCTCTCCAAAAACCATCACTGCAGAGACTCCCTGGCCTGTGAGGTTATGTGCAGGGCCAGTGGCATCTGATGGAGTCAACTACAAAACTACAAAATAGGGATGGGAGCATGGAGGAGGAGGGAGAAAAAAAAGAATCCCACAAAAACAAAATCCTAAAACTTTCGACTCAAAAATATGCCTCCACACCAGAAGTCCAAAATACAGGCAAAAAAGGACATCCAATAAAATCAACAATTGGAGCATAAATTTTCTGAAAAGAAATTAATTTTATAAGGCCTGTGGCCCTAAATATACATTTAAGTTTTTACACAGAAATACATACACACATGCAAATAGAATGGAAAGAAGTGTGTTAAGAATAGATGGTTTTTTAAAAAAAATAAGTTAGAAAGCTTGGAAATATAAAATATGTTTTACCCCAGAGGGTAAAAATAAAAATAAATAAATCCACACTGAACTACATCTTAGTGAAACTGCCTAATATTAGGAATAAAGACAAAAAAAAAAATCTGGTTTCCAGAGTGAAAAAAGAGATTACTTGAAAAAAAATAACAATTGGTCTGGAAGGGTCGTTGGTCTGGCAGGGATTTCCTACTGGCAACAATAGATGCCACTAGAAACTGGAATAATATGGTCGGTGTTTTAGGGAAAATGACTATCGACAAGACTTTTTATATCCCGATAAACTGTCACTCAAGGATAAGGGCAAAATAATGGCATTTTCTGACATACAAGACTAAAGGACTTTACCATCCATAGGTCTTTAGCAAAAGAATTGCTCCTGTATCCACTTCAACAGAAGGAAAATTGCCCAGGAATAGGCACGGAATTAAAGACACAACTGTGAACACAGAAATAAATTTTTTTAAGTTGGTAAATTGAATAAAAAACTGACAGGAAAATAATCATTGTGTGTGTGTACATGTGTTCAAAATAGGTAAAACTGAATTTTGGCAACATTACAATAGCAGATAATGTTGAAAGAGTTTGGATCTTTCATTTGTTCGGGACAGAGTAACTTCAAACTGAGCAAGAAAAATTCAAGTCATCCAAAAAACATATTTAAGAGTAACCACAAAAAATAAAAATAATAACTTCAAAACTCACTGAGGAAAAAAAGGAACAAATAAAGAAAGTTTATAATCTTTTTTTTCATTGTTTCTGCTTCTGTTGAATTTATGAGCAGAAAAAAATTTAAAAAATAAAGGAAGAAATAAATCCAAATATATGAGATATTTTAATAAATGTAAGTGGATTCCCTCCCCCTCCATGAAGAAAATAGAAGCTATTAAATCGGATAACAAAAAGCTAAAATCTATTTGCTTTCAAAAGTCATACTTTGACATAAAAAGATATAAAAAGATTAACAATAAGGAGGTGGGGAAAATATATTTTAGGCAAATCTGGAAAGTAATGCTTGCATACGCATATACTTTAGGATTATTTTAAAACTTCAATGTGAAAATGCAAGTACTTCTATTAACCGCCCCCCCCATATCACCAATGACGGTTTCATGTATAAAAGAATATGTCCTTGGATTTACTGAGAAGCCCTACAGGCCACACCATACATCACACCATGCAATAATGAAAATGCAATTTGTTCATATTGTCTTTGAATTACTCGGCTTCTAATAGGTTGTTGCCTAATGACTGAGATTTTGAGAGCTAAGTTGGCAGCAGCAATGATGGGTTCCGAGGACCCGTCAGCGTACCATCATGCATCCACTCATTGAGAAGAACATCATCCATATGAAATCTTTTTTTTTTAGATTTTATTTATTTATTTGACAGAGAGAGAGAGAGACAGCACAGGTAAGCAGAGCGGCGGCAGAGGGAGAGGGAGAAGCAGGCTCCCTGCTGAGCAGAGAGCTGGACGCGGGACTTGATCCCAGGACCCTGGGATCACGATCTGACCCGAAGGCAGACACTTAACCGACTGAGCCACCCAGGTGCCCCCATATGAAATCTTAATATTAGGAAGACAAAATTCTTACCCTGAAAACAAAAGTTATTGGGCGTGTTTCGCCTATAATAGATGTCTTTCCCCAAAAGCAGAGCCTGTGATAAAGTCTTGCATGTATTTTTAAGTACCCACAGGGAATGTGAGAGAAGCAAAGAGAAGAAAACAGGGGAGCAGGGAAAGGCATTATTAGAATGTGTTATCGAGCTGATCAGTTTGGGGCAATTGGTCCTCCATCTGTGGGCCTCTTTAGAAACTTTAGGAAATATATTTCAGAACAGTACTCCTGTGCGGTGACATTTATGCCTGAGCTCTGATCTCCCATTGGTGAAGGGAGACCCCTAGGGGTAAACTCCCCGACATTTCTAGGTCTTGCTTATCTCCATTTGCATCCAACTTCAAGGGGATGGAGAAGCTGGAAGCCAGGAAGTGAGAGTTACTTAGCATGGATCTAGGGGAAGCGCAGAAAGTTGCACCTCGTGAGGTTTGTCAAAACCCCAGTAGAATTGGTACTTGCAAAGTACACTTTGCATTTTCAGACAAGATATCCTCAAACTGTCTATGCAGCAGATACAGGTTAACAGAGTAAAAATAGAGGACCACTTTGATGGCTTAGATCATTAGATTATCTACCCAGTTTATACACTTAGACTTGGTTGCCCTCTATTTGAATAATGAGAGCCCACAGCGATGCACACCCTTTAAGTAAACAGAAAAACACACTTTAGGAGGAGGAAGGAAGATTCAGGTCAGGGGTAGGAAAGGAAAGCAATTAGTGTGGATAGATTTTGCCAAAATTAGATTTAAACCATGTCAGAACATTCATTTTCCCTTGGTTGATTCTAGCACTTGATTGCCCCCGAAAAAGATTTAATTGGGATAATGTGCCACCATTCGACACGTAGGGCCCTCATTAGGCAGAATTAGCCCCCATCGCCCCTACGAGACTGGTTTCTTCTGTGCTGTCTATTCATCCTTGCCCTTCATTTCGCTCCGGCACTGAGTTCTGTTCAAATCAGCCGTGGCAACATTACAGTAGCTGGCTTGGTTTCACTCAGTAGCAGTGGTAAAAAGTACAGATACTTGGGCAGAAAAAAGCCATTTAGAGCCTCTTTCCCTAAACGAGATGGGGTAAGTGGTAGGCATGTAAAGGCTCTGTGACCTTTCCAGTATACCTTGGCTTCTCTCTCTCTCTCTCGTTCCTGACAGGGCCAGAGCACACTGGTTGCCCGCTAGCCCTGAAGGAAGCCTGACAAGGAGGAAAGCTTGATAAGTCGTAAATAGGACTGGTGGCTATAGAAAATATTACTATTGTAGCATCTGACACCAGAATTTCCCTTAAGGTTGACTCAATCAGTGCAAAAAAAAAAAGCCGGATCCCCATTGCCTGGAAGTGCTGTGATAGCTTTAGGCAAGAGTGAATGCCTTCCTCTGCAAGAAGAAAAGGAATTTATTTATTTCTCTAGATGGGGGAGGAGAGAGGTCATTTGATTTCAGCTTCGTGATCCCGGGCTACTTCTCTAACTGTCCCTGAAGCCTGCTACCTTCCATTTTGGAAATAGAGATGCTAGTAAGTCGATCTAAGCAATGAAGATAATATTCCATCTTTTTAGACTAGGTAGGGCTGGAGAGATGAAAGAACAGAGAGAGGAGCCAATAAGATGGAGAGAGGCTGAGACCAGGTAAGATGAAGGGGCATGAAACTCCAACGTGCTGCTGGGTGAGCTGGGGACCTTTCAGGGATGGTGATGTCTCTGATTTAATGTGCAGTCGTTTGTGCTGCTTTGTTGTAAATGTGTTCTCCATCACCTGCCAACAAACCCCAAATCTTCAGGAAAGTCTACTTTCAAATTGTCAAATTGTTTTCTCCTTCCCCTGTTCCTCCTTAGGTTGCTTGTCACCGTCTTAGGTACTTGCCATATCTTTCCTTATATTATTGTTATTTGCGTGGTTGCTCTATTACCCCTCCTAGAGTGTGAGCAGCTCAAGAGTGGAGACCATTTTGTTTACCACTGCTTCCCTCCTGGGGCTATCCGGGCCTTGCACATTGAGTAAGTGCTTGTTAAATGGAATTGACTATGCAAATTCAAGAGGGAAGAGGAGATCAGCTTCTACTGGCACATGGCTTCTGTGTGCCAAGCTCTGGGCTAGCATGTTAAGTGGGATAATGTGTGCAGTCTTCATAGCATCCCTTGGAAGGCAGGCAATTTGCAGTTGAAGAAACAGGGGAGCAGCAAGGGTAATTACCTGCAAATGACAAATTTTATGCTGGGAAAGAGAAACTGTTGAAACTGCAGAGCAATACTCTGTATCGTCCAACAGAGAACTTGGCTCTGTAATGACATTTAACATCTCCCTGTCTGTGTAAATCCCCAGGCAGCGGGGGGGGAACAGCTGGGGTGTGCTGGAAGCCTGGTCAGAGACTTGTTGCATAAATGCCTTGGCTGGTATCATCCTGGCAGGAATTCCATTTCATGAACTAAAAAATCAATCATTCCTTCATCAACAAGGAAATCCTTCTCCTTAGAATCAAATCTGAGATGACTCGGTACAAAAGGGATAGAACAAAAGTTATTTTTCTCTTTGCTTGGAAAAGAATCTTCTAGTGAAGGTTAAGTGGAAAAATAGAAGCTACTGTGTATAAATTATAAATGCTCTATTTAGATAGATGTTTCCCCTCCATTCTTTCTCATGACACTGTGATTTTGTTTATTCTGTGATGCTTACGTTTATGTTACTTCTCATTGAATAGTTTTGAAAACAATACCCAGATTAGGCAAGTTAAATAAGATCGTATAAATTAGATTACATTAGTTTCTTTTTTTAAATTTTATTTTATTTTATTATGTTATGTTAGTCACCATACAGTACATCATTCGTTTTTGATGTAGTGTTCCCTGATTCATTGTTTTCGTTTAACACCCAGCGCTCCATGCAATACGTGCCCTCCTTAATGCCCATCGCCGGGCTAACCCATCCCCCCACCCCCCGATTACATTAGCTTCTAACAAGGAACTTCAGTGTACCATGTCCAGTGGCCCTTACCGACCAAGACTTGTGGGGTCTTGGACGAGCATTTCAATGCAGAGCATTGATTTACTCATCTCTATAACAAGGTGTCAAATGCTGATAGAGCATCTTAGAGTTGACATGTCCAGTTTTCCTGGGACTTTCTATACATTGAGAAAATCAGTGGTTCAGTTTTCTTTCCACGTGACTCCCAGGGGCTGTAGCCTTCAGAACCTCACGTAGGGCCAATGATATAAGATAACTAGCAATGACAGCCCCTTGCCTCCGTGGTGTGCTCCATGCTCCCATGTTGTCAACACACCTGTCATCCCTTGCAGCCTTCACAGCAACCCATGGAGCAGCCCTCATTTTGTAGGAGTGAGAATTTATGGTTCAGAAAGGAGAAGTCATTTGGCCAAGGTCATAAAGCTCAAGGTCGGTGGCAGATCCAGGACTGAAAATCTGAACTAGAGGCTTTGCCTTCGTTCTTCTCTTTAGCATATTTAAGGGATCAACAGGCTGGAGGGAGTCTGGGGGTGAGGAGATGGGCAATAAAATTTGAGAGGCCCTAGAAGGAAAGGGCTCCATGCGAAGGGCAAAGAGATCATCAAGGTAATTTTCAAACAACTGACTTCTATATTTACAGGCTTTGATGTCTACCTAACTGTGCACTTAAGTTTGATGCTCAAAAGGAGAGGGGGGAAGAAAAATGAAGAAGCATCAGGCAGACTAGCAGGTGACCACATTTAGCACTCTTGCCCCAGGACACAGTATTGCTTTGCAATCCTTTTTTTATATTCCTGATTCATTTTTCAGGTTTACCAGATCTATATGCTTTATTAACTTGCTTCCAAAATGAAGGAAAACTGAGGAGGCCTGAGGAATGTAGAGAGACATTGGGTTTAAAAGGCCACTTAGATCGCAGGAAATATAAAAGTGGAAAGACTTTAAACCTAAGTTTGAAGTTTAGCTGCAGTTTCCATTAGTAAATGTTCATCTCAAAAGGTATTAACTTTCTAGTTATTGGATTTTAATGCAAGCTGAATTCCATCTCAGAAACTTGTTGCCCAATGAGAGAAATGTTCAGTAATGTATGCTTTCTAGAAGATAGCCTCTTGCTGCATGTGGCTGTTGAGTAGCTGAAACATGGCTAGTGTGACAAAGAAACTCAATATTAACTGTTATTTAATTTTGATTACTTTAAATTTAAGTGGCCACAGTATTGGACAGTACAGTTCCGGAAAGCATTTGCTGATGTTACTCTTCAGCTCCTGTTTTGTAAGCGTATTGATATAGAAAAAAGGATTTATAAAAACAGCTTTGTTTTCCTGAATGTCTTTGATGATAAGGATTCTTGTTTTTCAATTAAAATGGGCCCTGAAAATTGTGATAAATATGTAGTTAAGTGACAATAAGAAAGCTTTTGTACATATCAGATTATTCCAAGTTTTGTAAAGTCTCAATTCAGTAACTAAGTAATACGGGTTTTGTATTTTAATTGGCACAAATACTTTGGCTCATAAGAATTCTAATCTATACTGATTCGACTATATTGTTATTGGGCAGGTGAAAATTTGGATTCCTGTGTTTTAGAGCTCAGAAAAATCAATGATTTCTCATTGATAAGTCTTTTGAATTGTTTTCTATTTTAGTACGGTCTCTTTCTAGACAGTGGAAGTTCTCCTACATAATGAAATACACATTTACTGAGATAGCTATCTGCAGCACGTGGGAAAGCTCAGAGAACAAATGAATGATAACCAATTGTCTGTCTATACAATTCCACAGCGTTGGCCTTGCCAGAGTGTCCAGCCCCTCATGAAAACACATTTGTGAGGTTCCCAGATGATATCCCATGACTGTGATAATTGTCACGTGCCTATTTATTTTTCCCTTGAGAAACTGAATGAGTAAAAAAAAAAAGATCACAACTGAACAAAAGCATATCAATAACAGGAAACTGTTGGTGAGAAATACCCTGATGTTCCTGTAAATTCACGTCACCAGATTCCCCAGGGACAAAGGTGCATGAACTGCATGGGTAAATAATTATGATTTAATACAGAGACCTTGCAATGTTGTTTACAGTAAAACAACAAAAAAGAATTGTTTCTGGAGGCGCAAATAAGCAAATAATAGAAACACATATCAATATAATCAGGAAGTGGTGATGTTATGTCTAGGTCAGCTACTGAAAACAATTTGTAATCTATCAAACTATCTCCTTTGCAGTTGCAAGCAGTACAAGGTGGGACCTTAAGAGGAAGAATCTTCCCCGGGATGATTAGAAATGGTGGACAAAAATGGGATATCCATTCTGGAGAATTTCCGAAAAGGTTTCTACATCATGATACATGTCTGTTTGCAGGGTTTTATTCTCATAGATGATAAGAGAGAGAATGACCACAGATTCTGCCTCCTTATTTAAAAGGACTTCCAACTGGAGAGATATGTGCTGCTGTGAGAGTTTGCCCACAGGTGCATGTGTGTCCCAGCTAAGAAAAGAGGTGAGTGGCGGGACTCCAACTGCTCGACTGTGTTCCTCTCTTTTTATTATAAATGATGTTTTTCTCAACAAAAAATGGGAAACCCATAATTTTCTACTTTTTCTCAGAATCTCCTTACTATAAAAAGCATGAAGGCATTTGTCTAGTAGCCTGAAGAGAAACTTAAAGTTTTATTGGGGAGTTTGGTCTGAGGCAAGAAGGGAAAGAGCCAGCAAGTACTGAGAGTCAGCACAGAACCCACACCTGAAATCTCTCTGCTTTGCTTGGGTGATAGGATAAGACTCTGCGAGTCTCATTCTTAGCTTCTAAGCAATTTTTAAAATTTACCCAGCTATTCAGCCAAAGGTAATTGCATTGTGATGTACCCTGCTACCATTTCTCCATTCTTAAAAGATTCTGTGGTGGGCAGAATAATAAACCCCCAAAGATATTCACATGCCAATCTCTAGAATGTGTGAATATGTTACCTTATATGACAGGATAGACTTTGCAGATGAGATTAAATTAAAGACCTTGAGACTGGGGTGCCTGGTTGGGTTAGTGGGTTAAGCGTCTGCCTTTGGCTCAGGTCATGATCCCAGGGTCCTGGGATGGAGTCCCGCATTGGGCTCCTTGCTCAGCGGGGACCCTGCTTCTCCCTCTACCTGCAGCTCCCCCTGCTTGTGCTCTCTCTCCTTCTCTGTCAAATAAATAAATAAAATCTTAAAAAAAAAAAAAAAAAGACCTTGAGATGGAGAGATTATTCTGGATTATCAAGATGGGTCCAATGTAATTACAAGGGTCCTTAGAAGCATCCAAGAAGAAAATGTCACAGTGGAAGCAGAGGGAATGAAAGATTTTGCAAATGCTGGTTTTGAAGATGGAGGAAGGGACCACAAGCCAAGGAATTCAGGTGGTTTCCAGATGCTGGAAAAGATGAACAGACCCCCTTAGGGCCTCCAGAAATGCAGCCCTGCCAACACCTTGATTTTGGTTCAGGAAGACCCATTTTGGACTTTCGATCTCCAAAACTGTAAGATAATAAATTTGTGTTGTTTGAAGCTGCTGAATTTGCGACAATTTATTACAGCAGCAATAGGAAATTAATACAGATCTAAACTGTGCTTTTCATGTTCAATGGCAGTATTAGGTCTATGAAGTTCTTACTCAATTTTCTAGTTTTAGTATTAGACTATTAGGCTGCACATTGGAATCATTTTGAACACTTAAAAAATACGGAGGCCAGGGTTCCATCCCCAGTAACTTAGATTTAGTAAATCTGGAATGGAGGGGGCACATTGGTATTTTTTGAGAGCTGCCAGATGATTCTGATGGTCAGCTAAGAATGAGAACACCATTGTTAGAGGACTACCTCCTTTGTATGATCTCTTGGCTGTTTAAGCTCAGGGAATAAGCCTTTCATCAATACAAATAACAGGATCATTTTACTATTGCCAGCACAGTAAAAAGTGTAGTCTAACTTCTTTGGTCTTTAAGATAGCATTTGCTTTTTGTCCCCATCTGAACAGAGTGTACCCCCTGGGGGTAGATTTCTGGGAAGCAAAGCCCCCTCTGTCTCCACTTCTTCCATTTCCTCTGCGTCTCAGTTTCTATTCAGAAGCAGTCAAGGGTGACCCCCCAGCCAGGAGGCCAGGAGCCCTCACTGCAGTAGTTCTGACACTTACGTAAAAGAGGTATAGAGTGGCATGGAGTATATGGCAGGGATGGTGTCTTGGGATCAAGGGAGTGATACACAGAAAAGAGCCCACTCTCCCCCGTGTTTGTGTATTCCATGAGAGAAAGATGGAACTATGGCTTGGATATGGACATCACAATGGAAAGGGACATGAACTGGTACCAGGAAAACTGTGCTCTAATCCCGACCCTGCCACTTATATTAATAATACCAGCTCCTCCTCATTGGCTACAGGCACTGGACTGAGTATTTCACACAGTGATGATCTCACTTGATCATCATACATTCATACCTTCATTTGGTTGGTTCAGTCTTCAAAGAATGGGCGCAAGTGGTCTCTGGGATCCCTGGATGTGTTGGTCATAGGTTGGAGCCGTAATTTCAGATAATTGAAAATGTACATGATGAACTCTGTCAGACAGTAGAATTTTCTATGCTCTGCCATCCTCTGATTCTATACCAGTCACTTGACATCTTGTAATAGTAAATGATTTCCGTTGTGTCTTGTAGTTGCTTGGGTTGAGGAAGTAGAAGGAGTTGAAGGAACTGGCCCATGATCCATTTTTCTCTGCCCATTACTGGGGGTGGGAGGGTGCCCCCAAGGGAAAGAAAAGAAGGCAGGTGACCTTGTTGAATCTCTTTGTCAACACAATAACTGGACCGCTGGGAAATAGACTAATGGTATTTTCTAGGAAGAGACTCTTTTTCTGTGGATTGCTCTTAACAGAATGTCTTTGGTTTGTTTAGGGAAACATAGCTGGAATTTATGGATTATGAAGCATTGTTCCCTAGAGAGTGTCTTATAAGCAATAGTTTTCTTGGTTATGAAATGCTCCCTGCTATGTAAGGTAACCTGTGACTGTCACTTAGAGACTTTATCTACACTGGCCAGAAAGCACACATCTAGTGTGGGAGGAAGGACCTTAGGAGACACGTGGGATAATCCAAACCTCCCTCTGCTTTGTCTGTGCTTCCTGAATGCTCGTATCCTTGCATTATTCATAAAGCTTGATATTGGGTAAGATGCCTGATTCAAGTGAGTTTGATTTGAAAATCTAATCCTTTGTGTTACCTCACTCTCTTATTAGACTATAAGCTCATGGAAGGCCAGAACTATCCACAGCTGATCTTTTTGGGCATGGCATTGTGTCTTTAGTACAGTAGCTGCTCAATAAATAAATACAAATCCATATATTAAAGAATTGATGGGTTATAAGAAATCCAGAATGTTAAGAGCCAATGGAAAATGTAGGAATATAAATTTATACAGAGAAATGATGCACTTGCCAGTACTCTATTATCATACCATTCTTTCTTCTCTGGGCATAATGTCTTTTCAGTGTAAATATAGTTTATTTCCACATTAAACTCAACATTTCTTTATGTGAGTTCAGTGAAAACTGTAAGATGGTTTGGGCTTTTAAAAAATTTTCCACTTAAATTGAATTATAGGGCTTGTAGACCTAATTTGAATGCAGCTTGACCATTTTGGTTCATAGCAGCTCATCAATCAGTGGTTGTATCTTGTTGTGCCAATTTTTACTTCCCTCAGCTTTTACCACATTCATCATTTGCAGTTCAAATTGATCCCCACGGAGGAAAAGTAGTTTATATCTTTCCCTACTGAACGAAGCAGCTTGTTCAGGCATGGGACCCCATGTGTCCCACTGAGGTTGTAACTATGGGAGGGCATGCTCTCCTCTTCACATGGGGCAAAAGGCTGTACATAGGAGTTTACATGGATGTTTGGGGTATTTATGGATGCTGTGTGACTTAAAATGTCTCCGCTGTGGACTATAACTGTGCCCCAAATCACCAACTCTACTGTCACTCTTTCATACCAAGGGATTCTTTTTTATTTATCTAAAAGGGGCATCTGTAATCACTCAAGTGTAATCTAAAATTGGCAACTTAAAAATACAATGACTTGTTGACAGACAGAATAGGTAATATCTCTTTGGGGCTTCCTCCAAAGGCAGACATTTACAAAAAGACTCCGATGCAGGCAGTTTTTCTGGGGAGTGATTCCAGGAAGGTGGAAGGAGGGAAAAGGGGAGGTCAGACAGTGAAGAGAGAAAAGTCCTCAAAAGTTGTATTAAAGAGAGAATTACTGCTATTGGCTACCAGGCTTCACTCCAGTTGAAGATCCTCTAAGAAAATTCAAGAAATGCACGTTAGGACTATTCCTCTGGGACCAGGTGCTTATCCCCTGACATCCATCCCTCTGTGGCTGAGGGTTTCCCCTGAGGCTGTTTAATCCCTGGACCACCAAGGACACCTGTGCATAGGTTGAGCAAGCTCCCAAGGCACAGGAGAAAGCCCCAACCAGGGTACAGCAGGATGGGAGCTCCTGATGTGGACATAATGCACAAGACTGCCCACAGCAACTGGGGAAACTCAAGGTGGGGTGGGGCATCAGTGGTGCCTGCCTCCTTTGGTTCATCCTGTGATCTAGAACAAAAGTGTGAAAGAACAGAGCAGAGACCAAGTGTGAGTTGTTTTGGGGAGAGGAAACAGAATGAGGAAGGGAAATGTGAACAAAGTTGGGATAACAGTCCTCGAAGACAGTTGAAATGAGGTTTCAATGTCCACAACTCTGGTTTAAGAATCCCAGGGAGACAGAAGGAAACTGGAGGACACGCTTCCCAGCTGGTGTAGAACCTGTCCTGACCCTTTCGGTTCTTCTGTACTTTGGGGAGCCCGTGAACATGAGAGAGTAGGGCTGCACTCCCTGGCCCTGTCATTCATCATTAGTCTGCTTGGTTCCTTAGTGCTCTCTTCCTTGGACTGTTGGGTACATCTGTGGGGGGGGTGGGGCCAAGTGCACAAGACCTGCCTTTCCACACCGTGGTCAGGCATGGAGCACAGCTACAAAACTGGCTGGCATTCACACCCCACTTGCTCTTTGTCACCCAGCTCTTCAAGTTTCAAGGTGATCTGGGTCCCATGGATGTTTTCTCCCAGCCAGACTAGAGTGTTGATCATTCGTAGTGATACATCTACATTTCATGGTGTCTTGCACCTCTTTTCCGCTGAATGCCTGTTTTAGGCTTCTACCCAAATCCCACCCAGGCCTTCACATTCTCCTACCTAAAATATAGCTGTGGCCTCATAGCTATCTACCTGCCTTCCACTTCCCCTCCCCCCACTTTTCTTACCTACTCTCTACTCCATCAACAGATTAACCTTTTTCTGGCAGAACCCACATCACTCAGCTTTCCGGCTCCAAAGTAGTCAGTGTTGTTGGTTGTTGTTTTTTTTGTTTTGTTTTGGTGCAAACCAGTCTCAGCACAATTTCCAAGCCTAGAAATCAAGTTTTTTCATAATATGGCCCCAGCCCAACCATATTATGTTTCCCATTATGTCTGACTGTTAACATCACATTAGAGGTTGCAACAAGCCTGCGGGCTGTTTACTCACAGTCTGTAGACTTTGTTCAGTTTGTCTTCACTACTAATTTAAATTCCTGATTAAGATTGTTAATTACTACTAATTTAAATTACTGATTAAATTATTGCTTGCCTTAAATGACTAATTAGTTGTTCACATTTAGACATTGAGGCATTTCACACACACAGTGATTTCCAGCTTCTCCTGAAACATTGAAAGATCTGACGATACTGGCTTCACATCTCTGCAAGGTCACCATCAGCTGGATCTTAGTAGTGCCTATCACTTTTAGATCACCATGAGAACCTCAGTGGGCCCCCGTCTCCTACCCACTCATGTCACTTATTTACATAACCTACTAAGTCTCTAAGGGCACTTGTGTCCCCAGCTCTAAACATGCTCCAATTCCTGCCCAACTGTTTAATTCCTTGTTCTCCAAGTAGGCCCTCAGTTTTTGAGCAAATGCTGTCAGCACTCAGCTAATATCCTCTTGACACTCATCATTCACTTAGACTCTCTCCTGAACTCATCGTGACTCTGGAGCATGATCAGCCTACACAGAGAGCAGGCAGAAAACCAGAGAGTTGATGCCGCTAAGAGCAGCCCACGAGCAGTGACAAGGAAAGTAAATGGAAAATACCCCAACTTCTTCACCCTCTGGCAAGTGAGCCAGTGTGATGTGCTCTCTGCAGTATGTGGTCTTGCAAGGATCTCCAAAGGGATCAGATGCCACCGAGGTGACCTGCTCATGGGACACACCTGAATTGGCTTCTTTCCCTTCCCTCCCTCACTTCCCCTCTTTTCTACTGAGCTTCTTGGGATCACCTCCCAAATTAACCATTGTATTCAAATCCTTGTCTAAGGATCTGCTTCTGAGGGAACCCAGCTAAGGTGCTTTTCTGCACTAGACCGCCATCACCCTTGTCCTTGCTAGAATGCTCCTCTGTTTTCCCTTATCCCACAAACTCCACTCCATTTCCACACCCTGCCTTCGCTCTGAGTTGGACTCAAATGTTTCCTCAGTCATGAAAATTTCCCTGACCCCTCTCATTCCTAATTTATGTTCCCACTTCCTTCTCTGAATCCCACAAAGCACTCGGCTTAATGTTTTTCTAATGGCTCTTATATTTTACAAATTTTGATCTGTATCTTCACATTGTAGCACTACCCTCTTTGTCCACTTTGTCAATCACTCCTTAAACACCATTTCATACCCCTCTTCCTTAACTGTCTCTTGATCCAGCTTCCAGCGAGTAGTCAGCTGTGTGAGGCCTGGGAGCAGCTCTGCGAGGGCCGGGACCCACTTTCATACTGGTACACTGACAGGATCTTTCCTCATGCTCATTGCAATCTGCCTAGTCTTCTGCTGTGGGGTTTCCCTGTGGCTAAGCATAGAATGCTCATGAGCTTTGCTTAGTAATGGTGCAATCACAACCTAGAAGTGAGGAAAGTGAATCTTTGGCAAATGGAATACAAGAGCCAACTACCTGTCTTTCCTCCCTTGGATCAACTGTTCTGTGATGTTATAAGGCTTCTCAGAGGATCATCCAGCGGTATTGCTCATCAGTCTCATTTAATAGCAGCTAATTCAATGACACATACTGTGCATTGGCTCTTCTTTCTTCCTTATGAGTGTTCCTTGTCCCTTACTACTGCCCCTGGGCTTACACTCCCTAATATTGTAGTAACATATAAGCCTTTGCCTCAAGACTGATTTCTGAGCCCCCAGGCAAAGACATCTACTATCTTGCTGATAAATACAGACAGCTCTTGGAGAGAAGGAAAAATGACCAAAGCTTAATAAGAAAACTGAGGTTTGTGGCATTTTTAACATACCCTATTCTCATGCCTGGTTCCCCAGCTCGGTGGTAGGCTGGATGCCTAATACCAGATAGAACAGAAGAAAGCCTGAGCTCTTTCAAAGCCTCATTCTCAAAGAACTGCTACTGTTTGATTTGTCTGGCGGTGCCCTTGGATACCGCAACCAGAAGACTTCCTTTATTTACCTGACTTGAGAGCCCCCACCAAGGCTGAAAACCTTTCTCTGGGACCGTTTGTTGACAACATTTGTAGGTAAGTACAGCTATCCCACAGCTGCCTTGAGATGATGGGTAACAGTTGAGACAAACAATAAGCAAAAGCTTAAAAGGAAATGCTGAGGGCGCCTGGGTGGCTCAGTTGGTTAGGCGACTGCCTTCGGCTCAGGTCATGATCCTGGAGTCCCGGAATCGAGTCCCACATCGGGCTCCCTGTTTGGCAGGGAGTCTGCTTCTCCCCCTGACCCTCCCCACTCTCATGCTCTCTCTATCTCATTCTCTCTCTCAAATAAATAAATAAAATCTTAAAAAAAAAAAAAAAAGACTGACCCATATACAGAGAAAAAAAAAAAGCAATCAATTGAAACTCTCCTTTTGAAAGAGGGAGAAAAGGCCCATTGCTCCCCTGTCAACTTCAATCTTTTAAAGGAAACCAGTTATCTCAGAAAGAGAAAGGGGAAAGTCCCTTCCCTCGAATGCCAGCGTTTGGCTCCTGGCTCCTGGGGAGGTTAAGTTTTATTACCCGATGAGTGGGAGCCTATGGCTTCAGCTCTAACACTGTTTAATCTCCAAAGTTTGTCCTTTAAGTCAAGCTTTAGTTTCCTTTGCCTGGAAAGCCCTAACTATGCAGAAAAAGGAGAATGTTTTCTCTACCCTATCACAGTCAGGCCAAGATGAGGGCCACCAAAAGAATGCCTTAGGAGACATAATAATTGGATGATTTTAGTTCTTGGCTTGCCTCAACAGTCCCAGTTTATGCCCGTTGTAGCTCAGTTAATGCTTGTTAATGATTTGTTAGTGCCTACTTTCACTGGCAAAATCGTCCTAGGCTGATGATTAGTATGCCATCGCCTGACCTAAAACACCACTGGAGCCCTTTCCAAATGGAAGGGTGGAGGAAAGCCTGAGGGAAGGGGATGGAGCCTGTGGGTCCTGACTAATTCATCAGCTGAATGAGTCACACATGCACAGAGCCTGATGTTTCATTTTATACAGCCAGTATTTCAAACTTGACCCATAATTCCATGGTAATTAATAAAATGAGCTGCTCATGATATAACTGTGCCATTTTGAATTGAATAAGCCACCCAGTAGGGGAAGTCTAAAGTTCAGGAAATTATAGAAGGTAGAGAAGCTTCAGCCAAAGACAATAGCAAAGGAAATAGCACAAAACAGCATAGAAATGAACCAGCCCTGAATCACAGGTAAAAAGAAAAAAAATAGCCCTTGGTCCGTTTCAGAGATGTGAGACAGAGGAGAAGAAAAAAAAGGAAAGAAAGAAATGGTCCCAGAAGAGTTTGGCTTTCAGGGAAGTGAGCATTGACTCTGATCTGTATTTTTCCTCAGGAAACACTCTGATATTAATGATGCAGTAGAGGGATGTTAGATTCTTCCTACTATCTGAGCTAAGCTCCGGTGTTGTCGGATTCTCGGGGGAAAGCCTTCTGCTCCTCAGTAATGGAAAGGTATGACATTGAGAAACTTACCCCAAAGCTTTCTTGTCCATGGATTTCCTTCACAGATGCATAAAGGCTTATTGGGAGCAACATCTCTGTGAGACTCTTACTAATCTCCTTTGCCTCCTGGTTTCTCGAGCATTTTACCCAGACATCTATTGCAGGTTGATCACATTTAATCGTTCATATGTAGCATCTACCTCATGCACTTACCAGGCAGGGGCTGGGTCTTATTCAACATGGTTATGAGTACCTCAGCCTTTAAGGTAGCAATGCCTGCCCCACCCCTGCTTCCATTAGCAATCCTCTGCTAGGAAACAGTGGCTTGAATTTGCAAGCAAGGAGAGCCTGGAGATATAAAGAAAGGGAGGGCTCAGTTGTTAATTTCTCTCTCTCTCTCGAATTTGCAAGCAAGGAGAGCCTGGAGATACAAAGAAAGGGAGGGCTCAGTTGTTAGTTTCTCTTGAATTTGCAAGCAAGGAGAGCCTGGAGATACAAAGAAAGGGAGGGCTCAGCTGTTAATTTCTCTCTTTGACCTTAGACATTTCTTTAGAGGTCTGTTTTGGGATAATGAGATAGTGGAGAACTCTGAGTCCAGCTATTGGATTCTCTACCCACACATACTCCTTTGTCTTTTATTCAATCACACATGTGAACTAAGTCCAGAAGTACCAGATGACATGCTGTAACAGAAAGTCATCCAATTTTTTCAATACCAAAAAGATGGAAAATGGGTCACAACGTTGTTGCTTGGAGGTGAGCCGCTCACTCAAGATGATTGGTGTTGGACCGTTGGGAGAGCCCAAAATAAACTTACTTGGATTGTTTGTTACAATGAGGAGCCTCCTTGACCAATATATCCTATCTGAGATCTCCATTCTGTAGATAGTTTTTCTGTGTATCTGTGAAAATAGTTGTTAGTGCCTCCAGGCTGACCTGATTCCAACAGAAAGAGAGCTTCCTTCTCTCTCCGTCCACATATCAATGCCCAAACAGCTCTAATTATCACTGACCAATGGCCCTATTCCTGGACCAATTATGGTTTCTAAGGTGATGAAATGGTGTGACTTAGTGGTTATGAGTCTGAATTCTCAAGCCAGACTGTCTGGATTCAAATCTAGGCTCTATCATTTTCTGCCTGGAATACTTTGGAGTGGCTACTTACCCTCTCATGCCTCCATTTATTTGTATGTCAAATGGGAATAATAAATAATACATTTTGCATTACTGTGAGAGAAAATGAGTTAATATGTAGAGTTAGAACAGTGACTAAGAGAGTAAGCACTTACACATTAGTCTCCTTGGGTCATCTATGACTGTGGCTAAGAATGTCTATATTCTAGGAGATGTTGTAACTGAAGGAAATACCAGAAGTAGAACTGTTTTGCAGTTTGCAAATTACTTTTTATATCTATTTTCTCATTTGATTCTTGCCTTAATCCTGCAAGGAGGTCATAGAGGACACAGAGGCTCAACTAGCCCCAGACCACACAATTAGTAAACAGCAGTGATGAATCTTGAACCCAGAACTTAGGAGCTTTCCAAGGTACCCTGAGTGGTATGGACACCACCAGAGAGGTGGTGAGTGCAAGCGCAGGCTGGCCTGAGCAGCTTGATAATGCCCTGGATAATGCAACCCTTTGCAATCCGTGATTTGAAGTTATCCTCAGGAAATGATTTACTGGATGCTACAATGCAAGTAGCATTCTCTGTACTTCAGGGAGATGACATCTAGAGGCAGGAGTCACCATGTACAGTGGCCACCTGTTGTGGTGCTCACTGGCTTGGTGTTTGGTGTGGCCATGGTGTTTGATCTTTGGGGATATTACTCAGTGTTCATAAATCTATATGAAGAGTCTCATTAACTCAGTAGCACAAACAGTTTGCAAATACAAAATGACCAGGCATAGAACACAATCCCTAAGTCACATTCAACTTTGTCATCTCTCTTTTTATGAATCTGAAGGCAGCTGATGAATGTCATTTCATTTACACATAGTATCTGGAGTTTTTCAGCAAGCAGGTGTAACTACAAGTTAGAGTCAAGCACTCAGGCACCTGACACAGATTTGGTTTTTTGTTTTTGTTTTGAGGATCAGATTTTCCTTTAGGATATATGAAGGCAAATAGACTTAAAACACCAAAGAAGGTTAATATGCTCAGATTGGGCCTTAAATTTGGGGATGAGGAAAGGGGAAAGTTGCTTGTAGAGAAGGTCTTAAAACTGTGTGACAATAGGAAGTGTAGCAGAGAGTTTTCACATAGAGAAGGTGTCTCTTCCTTCCTTCCCTGTTCACACATGCTGCTTCATCCACCAAGAGATGGGGTCCATTTCCCTTCCATTTGAGTAGGAGTCAGCTTTGTGATTTACTCTGGCCCATAGAATGAGCTAAAGAACACTTAGTCAATTCTAGGCCTACCTTTAAGGAACTCAGCAGCTTTTACTTTCCCTCGGGAAGCCAGACGCCATGCTGTAAAGAAGTGGTCTAGACTACTATAGGAGGAGTGATTGTGAACTATTCAGATAGTTCGCATATTACTCTTGCCCAGTAGGGAATCCAAAGTCGCCTGTGTCTGATGTGAAGTCACATGAAGGAGCACGGAGGTCTTCCGACTTTGTATGTGTGAGTGAAGCCCTCTTGGGCCGTGGAGCCCAGCCTGGTTGCCACCTAGAGACCGCTGAGTCAGTGACAGCCACGAGTGCCTGGTGGCGTCGAGCAGCCCAAGCAAGTCCTAACTCAGTATCTGACTCACAGGACTGTGAGAAAAGAATAAATAATTGTTGTTTTAGCCAGAGAGTGCTGAGGTGGTTTGTTACAAGGCAATAGATCTTCATGAAACATGGAGTATCCCTCGGTAGCCCCCGAAGGGAAGTCAACCTAGTCTATATTCTTGACATGAATTCCAGAATGATGATGACACTGGAAAGTTAACCAACACAAGAAAAGTTACAGAAGGATAGTAGTATTTTCAAAGATGAAGCCCTAAGGATAATAACCTCTGTCTATGTTTCTCTTCTGAAATAGTATCATCTGATCATTGGATAATGGCATTTGCTGAGTCCAGTGAAGTGAATCTAAAATCTTCACTCAATTTTATTTAAAAAGTACTGACTGAGCCCCTTCTTTGTTCCAGATTCTCTCCTAGGAGCTGGAGGCTCAGTATGGGACATGAAAGACAGAGCCTCTGCTCTAATGGAACCTGAGAAGAAATTACAAATATGGTGTCCTAGAAGGCACAAGGAGCAAAAAGTGGGAAGGTTTCTGTGAGGAAGTCCAGTCTAGGTTGGTACTGGATGAGGAGTAGAATCTGGCCAGGTGCAAGGGCAAAGGGAGGTGAAGGAGAAGGGGAGGGCCAGGCAGGGGCAGCAAAAGCAACACAGACTGTCACTCAGGTGAGAAAGAGTGGGGCCCAACTCTCTAGAGTAGGGTCTGTTGTCGCAAAGTCTCACACAGGTTGGCTGCATTGTGAAGCCATTTCCAGGTACCCCTTGTTCTCACTCTCCTTCCAGAATCGAGGCACATTCAGGAGCTTGAAATGATTGTGTGGCTGTTCCTTTCTTTTCAGTTCGGTCCTCTTTCCCTTCCAGATGTAGGTTCTGTTCTGATTCTCTCAGCTCCTCAGGCGACTTGGTTCACCCATTCTGGCAGGGTCCCGTGGGCTCTGTCCACAGCGACCCTATGAGTAGCTTGTTCTTTGGTTGGCCCTGTGCTTCCCTGAGCTCAGTCTCCTTCTTGAATCAGCACAAGTGGATTCATTCTTATTCTCTTTCTTTCTCTCTGTCTCTCTCATTCCCTTTACACACACACACACACACACACACACGCTGATGTCAGCAATATCTTTTCAAGTGAAGAGTTCGTGCTTTCTCTTTTACTTTGTAAACCACTAACGTTCTTCTCTGGAAAGGTTATAGCTCTCTGGAATTTCTTTTCTCCCGGAGTCATCAAACATGGACTCTACCACTTACCCAAGATTATGAATCAATAGGTCACCTTTCTTATCCGAGATTCAGTTTCATCACTTAAAAACTGGTAAAAAATAACACCTGCCCCTCAGAGTTTTTGTGAGGAATAAATGGATTTATACTCATGAAAATGCTATTCAGATAGTTCGCGTATTACTCTTGCCCAGCAGGGAATCCAAAGTCGCCTGTGTCTGATGACAGCATGAATCATGATATCGGAAAGGTTAAAACAACAACTACGAGAAAACCCATCAGCCAAGTGGAAGCTGGTCTCTGTGAAAGGCAGCGTCAGCCTTAGGCAACAATTCTAGATTATTTAGTGAACATCTAAATGATGGGGACACTGGACAGTATGCTCTCTGGGTGGTCAGAATAGCACTGTACAGACGGTGAGAACTTCACAAATACATTCTGGCTGTTGATGATGGTGGCAATGATGATGAGCCTATCAAAGGCCATTGCACATCAGAAGACTGGTGCACAGAATTACTGCTGACAATTGCAAAGATTTCGCCATTTTTGTAATGATGCTCTCTGAGGTCTTCTCCTATCTAGATTCACTGATGAGTGGGCAATTATTTTCCACAGATCTGGTTTTACCCTTTGGCTTTCCAATTTACTGCCTGGCTGCAGAGCTAATCAGCAGATATTTGCAGTGGAGTCTTGCTGCTTGGCTGAACCCTGGGCCTGACAGCTGTGTCTGGAGGGCCACGGGCAATTAACCACACAGCTTTCTTTCAATGAACCAATTTTCCAGGGACTCGTGATGAGCTGATGTTTTCTGAAATAATCTTGTGGGTTTGGACAGAGGACAATGGGCCACATTTCAGGATTCAAGACACATGACCACCTTGACTGTATAGTCAAAGTTCCAGGCAAATAACCAGAAGACTTTTAGGGAAATGCTAGGGGAAAGAAGATAGTCACTGCATCATCAAGTGATACAAACCTGCGGTCTTTTAGACATCTCTAGTAGCAGTTAAAGCTTCTGGAGAAAGTATATTGAACTTTCCATGCTGCCAGCGGACAATTTAGGAAGCTACTGCCATGTTTCAATAAATTAACTCATGTTCTGAGTTAATGTTCTGGGGACAGTTCACATCTGGAGATCCATTTGATTCCTGCCTTATTTTAAAGTAACCCCCACTGCCACGGACTGAAAAATTATCCTCTATTTTTTTTTTCCTGGGCATCTGGGATCTGACACCTGACTCCCAATGGTTAACACTGGCCCTCCCACCTCTTTCACCCTTATTGGGCTTTCCAGTCTCTGGGGAAATGAATCTGCTTGGTGTCTTGACCAACGGGTGGTCTAGGAGTCAGAGGGTAGGCCTATGTCCCAGCTCAACTGCGTGGACTTGGGTGACCACCCACCTGGCCCCTCTGTGCCCAAAGTTGGTTCAAAGTCCCCTTCTCTTATGCCGTATATTAAAACTAGCTGGAATTTAAATAAAAACTTGAAAAGGGAAACAAAACAAAACAAAAGAAGTCCCCTTCTCCTCTCTTTACGTGTTTGCCCTTGGCAATCTCACAACTAAAGCTATTAGTCTGCATCAATAATTCAACATGCCTTCAACTAATATTTAGTGACTGCTCACCACATGCCAGGCAGTGTTCTTTTTTTTTTTTTTTAAGATTTTATTTATTTGAGAGAGAGGGAGCACAGAGAGAGAGGCAGAGGGAGAAGCAGACTCCCTGCTGAGCAGGGAGCCCGATGCGGGACTCAATCCCAGGACCCTGAGATCGTGACCTGAGCTGAAGGCAGATGCTTAACTGACTGAGCCACCCAGGTGCCCCTCCAGACAGTGTTCTTAATGTTTGCTGAAACACACACAGCCTCTTGTGTCAGGAGATGGACAATAAACAACAGTAATTTAGTAAGCAGAGAAAATATGCAGAATGTCAGAGGGTGATAAGCCCTGGAGAGGAAAAAACAAAACAGGGCAAGGAGGGTCAGTTAGGGGTGGGCTACTGTCACTTGGAAGTGAGGGGTTGCAGGAGGCCTTACGGAGAAAATGACGTTTGAGCAGAGTCATCCAGTAGGGAAGGGGGTGAAGCACGGGGATAAGGGGCAGGGGAGGCTCTCAGCAGGAGAAGCAGCCCGGGCAGAGGCCCAGGGTGCGGGTGGGACTTGCGGTGCAGGCCGGAGGCTGGTGTCGCTGGAGCCGGGTGTGCAAAGCAGGGGATGATGGAGGATGAGGTCTGAGGATGCTTACGGGGCTGCTACCCATCAGGTGGGGCCAAGTGGGCTTCTGTGAGGACTTGCTTGGGCTTTTACTCAGAGTTGGGAGGGAGGCCATGGCCAGGCATTCTAAAATGAATACCATTTTAGAAGGATGACGTTTCCTGCTGTATTGAGCACAGGTCGGGGGCGAGCCAGGGGTGCAAACAGCCAAACCAGTTAAGAAGCATCCAGTTAAGAAGCATCCACAATAATGAGGACGAAAAGCAAACGGTGGCTCAGGCCAGGTAGTGTGGTGTGAGAGGGAATGAAAAGTAGTGAAATTTTGGATGATGTTTAAGTCACGGCCAGCAGGATGGGCAGAACAACTTCCAAATACACATTTCCAGTTGGTTTGTCTCCCAGCTGCCAGTCCCGTGGTTTTGAGCTGGGACTGGACAACTCCATCTGGATATCGTTGTAATGCTCCAAGTGCATCATGCCCCTAACCCCCGCCCACTCTAACCACCTCTCCTCTGAATAGTTGCCCCCCCCCCCCCCGGATGTAGACTCCTAGAATCACATGAAAGACTTCCTCACTCCCATATGTACTAGTTGATAATTCTAGATATTTTCAGCATTGCCATTTGAATCCACACTTCCCTTCCAGCCCTACTGCCGTAACCGTAGGTAGACTTCCCTATGTCCCCATGGAAGGTTCAATTCCACACATGCTGAGTACCAGTGATAGGCAAGGCCCTGCTGGAAATGCCAGGAGGAGTTGTATGCGATCCCAGCTCTCCAGGTGGCTGGCTGATAATGAGATGAGACCACAGTGATACGGGAGGCCAGCAGCTGGTCGCACAGCAGCACCCGCAAGGCTTAGAGCCCAGGCGCCTGATAGAACCAGGGAGGGGCCGGTGCTCACACCACCCACGAAGCCTGAGCTGGCCGAGCAGGCCTGGAGCCACATCTCCTCACTATTCTACCCCAGCTCTGGCTGAGTGCTTGCTTGGCCTGCAGCTCCAAATCCAAACAGCCATTACCCCAGAAAACAGGCCTCAGCGTAGTGAAAAGATCGTAATCTTTGGCTCACATACTCAGAGCTTGAATCTCAGTTCTACCACCCATTTGCTCCAGGCCTTTGATGAGTTGCTTAATTCTCTTTAAAGATAATAAAGTGGCTTGCACATAGTCAGCATCTGATAAACAAGAATGAATATCAGATGCCAGTTTTTCCTCTTTCTGATTAACCTTTATAATACTACTAGATTCATTTTCCTAAAACACAGCTCTTGGATTGTTGCATGGCTTGCAGGATCATTTACCTTAAAAAAAAAAAAAAGCCTCAGGGGTAGAGAATTTAATATGTGTCTGTATGTGTTTTAATATTTATTATTGGAGTATAGCTGACACACAATGTTATATTAGTCTCAGGTGTACAACATGGGGATTTGACAATTCTGTACAGTACTCAGTGTCCCCAGGCTAAGTATAGTCATCTGTCACCCTATAAATTATTACAATATTATCAACTATATTTCCTATGCTGTATTTTTCATCTTTGTGACTTATTTATGGTATACAGTACACACACACACACACACACACACACACACACACACACACATTGGAATATTACTCAGCCATAAAAATGAATGAAATTTTGCCATTTGCAACAGTATGGAGGGACCTAGAGGGTATCATGCTAAATGAAATAAGTCAGTCAGAGAAAGACAAATACCATAAGATTTCACTTATATGTGGAATGTAAAAAAAACAAAAGAACAAAACAAAAAACATGGACTCATAAATACAGAGGATGGTGGACTGGGCTAGCTAGGTGGAGATTAAGAAGGACAAACGGGGCGCCTGGGTGGCTCAGTCGTTAAGCGTCTGCCTTCGGCTCAGGTCATGATCCCAGGGTCCTGGGATCGAGTCCCACATCGGGCTCCCTGCTCGGCAGGAAGCCTGCTTCTCCCTCTCCCACTCCCCCTGCTTATGTTCCTGCTCTCGCTATCTCTCTCTCTGTCAAATAAATAAAAATCTTTAAAAAATTAAAAAAAAAAAAAAGGACAAACGTCCAGTATGGGTGTGCTTTTAAACTTGAATTCATATTTCTGTTCAAGTCTTTGACATCCTCAAGGCTTTTCACTGATAGAAATCACCTTCTTTTCCTTTTTTTTTTATTTTTTTTTAAAGATTTTATTTATTTATTTGAGAGAATGAGATAGAGAGAGAGAGCATGAGAGGGGTGAGGGTCAGAGGGAGAAGCAGACTCCCTGCTGAGCAGGGAGCCCAATGCGGGACTCGATCCCGGGACTCCAGGATCATGACCTGGGCCAAAGGCAGTCGCTTAACCAACTGAGCCACCCAGGCGCCCACAGCTTCTTTTCCTTTAAAGACAAGCAAATGGAAGGAAACTTTTTTCATCTTCTTATTTCTCTTTAGACAACTCAGTAAATTTGAAAACATTAATTATGTGCCTGACATGTTCCTGGGCTGGGCAATAGGAATTCCAAAGATAGAATATTTGTTCCTTGTTTTCAGGGGTCTTATAGTCCCATGGGGAAGGCTGGATTCATATATGAAACAATTAGAGCAATATAATGGCAGAAGAAAATTTAAGAAATGAAATGATCATATGGAAAAATAAAAGAAAGCTCTGCGGAAAGCATGGACCTCGCACTGAGTACCAAAAATTGACTCGATTGGGCAAGGTGGAAGGCAGGGACAGAAAATTCCAATTGGGATCAATGCCCCTCTGTTCTGTTCTCTTTAACTCTCTGTTACAGTCTGCTTCCCTACTGGAAGTCTCATTCTGAAAATTCTGCATGAACACGGATACACTTTCTTGAATTTGAAAATCCACTCTAGAGCCTTCACACACTCTCTCCCACAGGAGGCCTCTACAGCACCTTGTTTAGGAATCCTAGCCTTCTCTCTCATCCCTACTAGTCCCCGCTGAAATAGGACCTGCGTCAGGCAGACAAAGCCTGATAAGGAAGCTGAGATTACATAGCAGCTTTTCTTCTCTCTGGGAGTTTTCAAACCCCCAAGTAAAGCAAAGTTTTCCCCATGGAAACCGAACAGTTTCGATTTCCAGTTTAAAGTCAGAAGGCTCCTATTATGCAATTTGTTCCCACCATTTTTCTCACTTGCCATTGGAATGTTGATCTTAAGCAACTGTCTCGTCTACAAAAATACACAGGGCATCTTTTAACACAGTATCCCTTTTTATTTCATTTGGCGGAGTAAAGGCAGCATTGTAAAAGGGAATTTAGAACTTGTCAACTGAATCTTGGTTAATCCCACTTGAGTCTAAAGAGACCAGATTACAATTTCCCTTCCGTTTCCTAGAAATGAGACCTAAACTCAGTCTTATTTCATAGAACTCGTTGGACAAAGATCGCGTCCAAAGACAGCACTTCAATGTAGCAGAAAGTTTTCTTCTTAAAACCTGATGGCGCCCTCAAGTGGCACATCCCATTTCAGGATCCTAAATCTAACGACAGCCCTTTCAGAAGTTTTGTTTTTTGGAGACTGGAGAGATTATTTTTCTAATGATCAAAGTTATTGGTTAGGTTTATTAACTTTTAAAATGACTATCCAAATTCTCCCTTTTTAGCCTTTGATCCCTGGAGCACTTAAGATATTCCTCGCTACCTGCTGCCACCAGAACAAAACTTTTAGAGGCATACAGAGCATGGTTGATGGGGTCTCTGAACATTCTCATGGGAAGGGTGAATTTGCTCTTGTAGAGATTCATGCTGATTTGATGTTTGAGTAACATATTTTACCTTGGAAAAAATAAGTAAATGCTTTGAAACTAAGCATGCGGACCTCTTCCTCCTACATATGCAGTCTCAAGAAGCCACAGTGATTTATACTTTACTAGGTAGTAAATAGTGCTTCATTCTTTAGTTTCCTCTGAAGTGTCCATGGTCAAATTACTGGTGGGATGAAAGAAGCACTTTGGTCATTATTTCTCAAGGCTGCCTTTGAACATAAAATCTTTGAAGCATTCTAAGTAGATGGATTCTGAGCTTCCCACAGGTTGGCAAACCATTCACCAGACCTCTTCATGACGCCCTGCCCAATAGGAATGAGGCGGCTGATATGAGACACGGGAAGCCAAGGGCTGTGGCTGGACAGTTCAATCACTATTGCATGGGTGTTTTATTAGTCACTTGAACCAAAGAATTAGCCTTCTAGAGGCTGGGAAGCACTGCACTCCCCCCCCCCCCCCCCGCCCTTATTCTAGCAGCTGAGTGGTTTGATCAGAAGTCAGCAGAAGCCTAGCTTGGCTATGTGGACATGGTCTGGGGACTGCGAGAGCAAATAGCTTCACCCAACATGAGTCCGAAAAGAACCTAGAATGAGTCTCAGGCTTACACTTTCCAATAATTTTGGCGTTTTACACAGACTTCACATAAGGATCAAAGCAATTATCTAAGAGCTTTAAAACTACAGAAATAAGAAGGAAAAGCTCTAATAATGCCCCTTCATTGTTTTGAGGATGGAGGATCAATTTCAAGAGGGTGTCATAGAGATTTACGCACAAGTATGGAGGCTCGTTGGTTTCACAGACACCAGAAGGAGGTTGTTGCTGTTGCTAAGCTCATTAATATTCCTAAGAGAGCAATGAAGGTACCACTCTGCTGGTTTGGGGAGTACAAGTCCCCGCACTGACTTGGTATGTTTAGTGGGCACAAAAGAGAAAGAGTTCCCTGGTTTTCATGCTCCCTCTTCAGGAAAGAGAACCTTTGTACCTTTCTCTTGCCACACAAAGCTGCTTCCATAAAGTTAACAGACTGGGGGATTAGAGGAGATTCATCCTGAGGAGAGAAGCCTCATGCTCCATGCTGTCACATAAATTCGTGTGCATGGGGGAGGGGACAGTACCTGTCAAGGATAGGACACCCCTTGCAGCTCTTCCACTGGCCAGCGGACACTGGGGAAAGAATTGAGACCTGGAGACGCCCGCTGGATTTAGGCTCCTGAGATTCACAATGGCCACTGGAGGGCGCCCCTGGGACTTGGGCTTGCGATTAATCACTTCGAGCAGGGCCCACAGGACTTTTAGCCGTACACGTGCGGCTCCAGATGTAGTCACAGGGTTTCTCAACATCAGCACTGTTACTATTTTGGACCAGATCATCTCTGTGGTGAAGGGGCTGCCCTGAGCCAGTGTAGCATGCATAGCCGCATATCTGGCCTCTAACCACGAAATGCTGGTAGACCCTGCCACCCCTCCCACCAGTCAAGACAAAAAATTTCCCCAGACATTGCCAGATGTGGCCAGGGGACAAAATCACCCTCACCTGACAACTATATGTGGATTGAATGTCGGATCTAGGCGTCAGTAGTCCATTGTTCTAAGGCTCAAATTCACTTTCCCCAAACTCTTCTTTAGTCTGGGGTCAGTGGACAACTCTGCATTAAAAAGACACAAAAGTTGTTCTAGTCCACATCTGAAATCATTTCCCAGCTTAACCCCAGACCCAGGGCTCCCAGACCGATATGATATAGGTGTTGATCCCACTTTCTGTCTCTGCACCTGCCTGTGCTCTCTCTTCAGAGCCCCCTCCTCCAGCTCCGCCCAGAAGTGCAGACTTCTAGGAGGTGAGGCATTTTGTAAACTAATTTACACTAAGCTTTGTTCTTCATCTGGAATACTCCATCACATTGTCACCTGGAGGAGCATGTGCGTTTAAGTTGAGGCAATTGCCAGAAAGAGGGTGTGGTTTAAATGAATCTCTAACAGCAGAATTCCAGGCCCCATCGAATCTGTAAAACAGGAATATTAATAGTATTTATCCTAAAGTTATAATGTGGATTAAATGAGCAAAGCACTCATAGCAGTGTCTGGCAAAAAGCAAACACTCTCAAAATACTAATTTTTGTTATTATTAGTAATAGTTTTTTTATCAATCCAAGAGACATGTTGGGAAGAGAGGTAGGCTAGTTTACAGCCTGAACCAACTTCCCATTAAACTATTCTTGTCTCCACGATCTGACCTGCCTGCCTTTTCTAGATACCTGGAATAGACCCACCCAGAGAGCAGAGCTCAATACAGAAAAACTAATCCACCTTGAAATCACTCCTTTGGAGTCACTTTTGAATATCCCACCTGGAGTCCAAAGATCATTGAGTAAGTGAATGAGTAAACTATAGAGAAAATGGACACAAATATTTGTGAAGCACTACCCTGTGCAAAGTGCCATGAGGCTATCTGAAATCTTAGATCTAATCTACTGTGTGGTTATAATAACGATGTGGGCACTCAAATCATGAGAGCCCATGACAGTGAGGGAGCGGGTAAGGTGTCCAGTGTGGCGTGACGAGGAGGGACTGGTGACCCCACAGGGCAGTTTGCTGGGGAGGGCATGTGACTGGGTGGGGGAGGAATGTTCTGAGCCTTTATTTGGGGGCCCTGGTGTGAGTGTGTTGCCAGGAAGCCACTGCCCCTCAATCACAGAGTCCATACTCGGCTCAGTGGGAGTTGCTCATGTGCCATTTGCTCCGCAGCATTTGTAGGATCTGAAACCCCAGACTCACACAAATAGCCTTTTCCGAACCTTCCAGTCATGCGCCCAGCATTCATGTTCTCTATGGTTTCTAGAAAATGCTCCGTGGAGGGTAAATGAACTAAATCACGAGTTTTGCTGAGCCAGAGAAATAGGAGCCTCGCGAAAGTGCACACTGTTGCCTAATTTCCTTTGTTCCTTCCCATTCAGGCAGAGAAGTGTGTTGAAGATCTCTGTGTGTGTGTGTGTGTGCGCGCGTGCACGCACGTGAGAGAGAGACAGAGACAGAAAGGGGAAGGGGAGGGAGGGAGTTTTGAGTGAGAGAGAAATAGAGAGAAACAAAGAAATTGCTGGCTAGTTGCTTTACATTGGAAGGAAGGTGAGAGCTACCCAGGAGTGAAGAGCACTAGGGTTTTACTCCGGGCAAGCAGCAGCAGAGTCAATGTTATATTGTCTTTAGATTAATTTCCTTCAAAATAATTTGTATAAACTATAATTTTTCTGAAGATTTTTTATTTATTCATTTGAGAGAGAGCAAGCAACAGCATAAGCAGAGGGGAGGGGGTGAGGGAGAGGAAGAAGCAGACTCCCCACTCAGCGGGGAGCCCTACCCAGGGCTCAATCCCAATACCCTGGGACCATGACCTGAGTCGGAGGCAGATGCTTAACCGACTGAACCACCCAGGCGCCCCTAAACTATAATTTTTGTGTACAAGTTCACTCCAAGCTTAGTGGTGTGAGGTGATTAGTAATTTTTGAAAATCACAGGGTTATTAGTTATGCAGAATGCTAAACAGAAATCTAAACCGCAGGAGTCGGTTTCTGGGCACTTAAAATATTCTTATTGAGACAAAACCTAAAAGAACATGTTAATTAGCGTAAGGGATGTCAGATAATTATAAGTATTAAGTTTCATGGTGTGAGATAGAGTTTGATTTGGATTCTGTGTAAGACTCACTGTCCTTGAATGAATGGTGTTTAAAATTCTGCAAAGCCTGGGATTTTAATAATTGGTTTCCAGATCTAAAATCCCTTTGGACCTGCTTCTGCTGGCTAGAAGGAGGACGTTATCACCGGGCTTGACTACAAAGATGGGTGCCCACTCACTCCTGTGAGGGCGATTGTGTGACCAGTGCAGATATGGGGTCTTTTTTCCCCTATACAGGCTGTGGGACCAAATTGTGACTTTGGGTGCAATTTGTCCCCCTCACTGTTCCACCACCTGGTAGTGGGTTATGGTAAAGGTGGTGTCTTCAAACCCTGCCCCCCACCGACTTTGAACCACCAAAAGATCAGCTTCCAATATTTACCAAAAAAGAACCGGACGTTTGCTGGTGGTCAAATAAACTTAAACCAATTTGCAACAGTGTAAGCAGCCCTTTGACAGCAGTTCAGGGGACGGGGAGCTGGGGAAGACTTCTCGTTTGAAAGTCTCTTTTGGGAAACCAGGCTTCATGAAGAGGGGGGACACAGGATTCCCCCATGTTCTGTGAAGTGAGTAATGGAGTGAGTCACCACCGGGAGGATCTCTCCGATCCTAAAAGGTTCAGGGAGGAGGCACCGAACAGCGGTCCCCCAGAACACACACTGTGGCTGGGTCACAGCTGTTTCCTGGATACCGCTTCCTCAGATGACATTTTCCAAGTCCCTGCCGGTGCCTGCAGATGCTCTAGCAAAGGGCCTGGCTCAGGGCCTCGGTTTTAGAGAGACTCGGCTTTTGGTCCCAACTCTCTTACTAGTAGACAGGGAGGAGATTCAGCACTCATCCCATAGGTTCTTTAGTCACATTTCCCTCTTGATATGTGTCTTTCTCTCTCGTGATGTAAAAACAGAAGCTGTCGCCCCATTCCTAAATAGGAAGGAGAGATGGTGGGGTTAGAGGCTAGAGGGAATGCAGAGAAATGCAGATACATCGTGATGGTGTCACTTGGAATGCCACCTCTCAGTTTCAGCAACTGTTCCGGCAACTGTGGGGCCGACAAGGGACTTCTGGGCGGCTTGTGCTGATGGGATCACCAGGAATCTAATTTTGGCTAAAGGAAGTGCCTCCCACTGCCTGAGTCTCCAGAGCTGACTCTTAGAGGAAATAGAAGAAAATCCCCACGGGCCCCTATCTGCGTTAACTTTCTTCCATCGTTTTAAGGTCTTGCTCCCAAATGCTCTGGAAGAACAGTCCTTGAAGTAGCCACTGCTGATTTCTATTTCCTTGTGGGAAATCTCAGCTCCTATATTCAGCATAGGTTTTCATTAGGAGAAGTCATGAAGACAGCAGAGGAACAGAAAGGTCCCAGGGCAGCAAGGGCAGGGCTGGCATTTGGGGGTAATAGGAGGTACACCTCATTGACACCTAAGGTTTTTCTGGGGCCTCTAAGTTCTGCTGCAGAAGGAATTCCTGCTCTCAAGTATTCTCCCACGAAATCAATAAACCGGCAACTCCAAGTTGGAAAAAAAAAAAAAACAAAACTTCAAATTCATTCCTTCATCAAAAATTGATTGAGTACCTGCTATGTACCAGCCACTGTGGCAGCCCCTGGGGGTACCCCACAGAGATGATGGTGATGAGCATGGGGCAGCAGCAAGGATGGAGCGAGGCAGGCCCATTCGGGTCATGTTTCGAAGGAGAGATGCATAACTTGGGATGTGAGGAGAAGAGACGAATGAAGGTTGATCCCTAAGGTTGGACTTGAACCGCTGGGTCCATGTGGTTTTAGATACAGAGATGAGGGAGGACCAGGCTTGGGGGCAGAAATGAAGGGTTCTATTTTTGTCACATTAATTTTGAGATGTCTATTCGACCTCTGAGA
Organism: Neomonachus schauinslandi; assembly: GCF_002201575.2. Taxonomy (NCBI): domain Eukaryota; kingdom Metazoa; phylum Chordata; class Mammalia; order Carnivora; family Phocidae; genus Neomonachus; species Neomonachus schauinslandi. Next base: position 111,109,344 of record NC_058409.1, read on the forward strand.
GAGGAGGCAAGTAAGCTTTCCTTATGCAACCCTAGGCTGCTCTCGCAAAATACTATAGACTAGGTGGCTTACGCAATACACGTGTATTTCTCACAGCTCCGGAGGCCGGGTAGTCCAAGATCAAGGTGCCAGCAGATCTGGAGCCTGGTGAGGGCTCGCTTTCTGGTTTACAAACGGCCCTCTTCTCTCCTCACATGGCCGAGAGCAGAGACAGGAGGACAAGCTCTCGGGGTTCTTTCATAAGGGCACTAATCCCATCAGGAGGGCTCCACTCTCGTGACCTAATCACCTCCCAAAGGTCCCACCTCCTAATACCATCACTTTGGGGAGTAGGATTTCAACACATGGATGGGGAGTGGGGGGCACAAACATTCAGTCCATGACAAGGCTTTTGGCAACACGAGTAAGGCTGAAACCCAGGGGGAACGTCAGAACTAGAGATATGAATTTGGGAGTCATGTCCATGTAATACATCAAACCAGGCGATGGGAAAGAGTTTGCAGATGGAGAAGAAAGGAGGAGGCAGGGCTGAGCTCTGGGGCTCTGCAGCGGGCAGAGATTGCTTGGAGGACCAGGAGCCAGCAAAGGAGGCCGTGCACGTGCAAGCACTGAAGCAACAGCTAAGCCAGGAGCCTGTCCTAGACAGAAGCCAGGAAAGGTAAATGCTTCAAGGAGGGAATAGTCAACTTGAATATTATGAGAACAGAGACACGCCATTGGATGTGGTGACCGGTGACCGTGATACAAACAGATGTTGGGGAGCTGGGATGAGAGACCAGGTGAGAGCTGGCCAAAAAGAGTTTCCTTTCTCTGCTATAGGAAGGGACATGTGTTCGGCTATAGAAACGGGATGAAATTTGTAGTCAGAAGACCAAACCCTAGGATTAAGACTCATTGGCTAGACGATTTTGAGCACATGTTGTTCCATATCTCGGCATCAATCGGCATCACGGGTTCCACAATAATGCCTGCTCCCCAGGGTTCTGGTTTTTGTTTTTAAATATTAATATATTTTTTTATGCCCTTGATCTCAGAAACTGAGCAGAGTTTTCCTGCCCAATAGATTTTCCTGAGTGGGAAAGACGCAACGCACTTACTCATATCTTAAGAATCAAGATTTAGTTACTCTCTTAGAATATCTCCCCCATTTGATCATGAGGATTTATCAAAATCCGATGAAGACAGACTCTGCATTAATATTCTTAGTAACCTACTCATTCATTTATTTATTCATTCATTCAACACATCATCATTAAAAACCCATTATGGCCAAGCATGGTTATAGACACTGGAGCTACTGCAGTGACCAGACCAAGTCCCTGCCACATGGAGTCCACATTATAATGTGGGAAGGCAGACAATAAATAAGCACTCATGTATATCAGGTGCAGTGATAGATGCTATGGAGGAAAATAAAGCAGGTTAAGTGGGATGAGGAGTTATTTTCCAAAGGCGACCAATAAAGGATGCTTCAGCAGAGACCTGCAGGCATGAGGATGCAGAAGCGTCCCAGGCAGAGGAAACTGGGAGTATCAAGTTCCTGAGGAGAGAATGTACTTAGTTAGGGTGGTTGTCCAGTGTGGAGTCGACTTTTCCTTATCACTCCACTCCAGACATATCTGGCGTCTTGTTGTTCCTTAGAGCTTTAGGTTTCACAAACTGCTACTTAGAGAAAGGAAATAAAGTTTAGTAAAATGATAGGTTGCTGATGTTTGACTAGGAAGCATTGTAATCTCTTTAAAAAGCACACAATCCACACTCCTTCCATGTGGCCTTTTGATGTTTGCTAATTTAGGGCTACCATATTTCCCATCCTCTGGTGATCCCTAGATTTCCCCTCCCCTGCTCACCCCAAAGTCCCTCACCTCTGTCTGTGTGTCACAGAAATCCCACACCCCTCCTTTGGCATAGGACCGCTCTTGGGTGGTGGTGGTTGGGGTCTGTCTTAGGTTGTAAAACAAAGTCTGTAAATTTGGTGTGATAAGGATCTGGGCTGTGGTGTTTGCTGAACTTCTAAGCACTTCCCTCCTTCCTTCCTTCCCACAGTGCAGTCCTCATGTAAATTCTGAGGCCGTCTTCTTTTCCACATAGGACTAAACAAGAAGGAAGAGTGGAGGGTCGGAGGTGAGCACAGGTCATATGGGCCTTGTAGGCCTTGGTAAGGATGTTGGTTTTTTCCCTGAGAAATCCCTAAAATCATAAACTTTTCTTGTCTCCTTACCTGTAAGTCACAGAAGCAGCATTGATCGATGTCATTGTCCCCATGCTACCCAATCTTCAGAATTTTCAGATCTCATGAAAACCTAGCCTTCTACTTCACCTACCTAGAACAATGCCAACACTGGGTCAATATTATACTTGACCTCCTCTGTGTCTGAGGCAGGAGTTTGCACTACAGGAGAAAAGAACACAGTTGTGCAAAGCTGATGAAAGACCAATCTCTCTCTCTCTCTCTCAAATATGAATAGTCACCATATAGTTTATTGATCCAACTGGGACACTATAGAAATCGAATGGTTACTATAAATAATTATACCGTGACAATAGACATAAACCAGGCCTGTCTTGGACACACCAAGACTAATGTCAATGTACGTATAAACAATTTTACATAACCAAAGGGAGATAGGGAAGCTGAATGGACTCCATTTTAGAAAGCCTCCACCTCTGCTGTTTTCCTGCTAGACTCTATTTACTCATGTTCTATATTTTTCCTTGCATCTGAGTAAAAACCACTATGTTCCCACTCAAAGGAGGAAGCAAGAAAGTGAATCATTCTCTCAGAGTCTCTGAGGCCCCAAACACCTGATAATATCTAAGAAGAGCTGGATCCCAAACATGTTCCAGAACATTCGCCGTGAACAAACCCCGGCTGACACCGGCATCAGTGAACCCTACCTTCTGTGATTTATAAAGTAACACCTACTGTGCACTTGTCACTCGCCTCTGATCAGACCCGACCCTGGATTCCTGAAGGAACACGTACCCTGGACCCCTTTCCAATATAAACCTCTAGCCCCAAGCGATGAAGAGACTCATTCTCCTTTCCTTTCTGAGTCTCCCAGGTAGCCTGTGTGCTATTCTCTATCTGTCACTCAAGCTATTCAGTATACTCTGTTTTCATGTTTTCTGGCTTGAGTTTGATTTCTATCTTGTGCAAATCCAGGGAGCCTCTTGGCTGGTCCTGCGGGAGCCCCCTCTGGGTCCTCAGCCCAGCCTGCCTGTATCAAAAGGAAAGGGAAGAAGGATCACACCAAAGATACTTCTAGGACTTTCCAGCCCACGTGGAACCTGCCTTTGGTAGCAGACACCTTTCATCCCATTTCACAGAGAAAATTGAGGCTACCAAGCTCAATTCTCTGTGCTCTGACCTATACACTTGCCATATGCCCAAGTTCATCCTCCCCTCCTCTCTTCTTGTTCTGGACCAATATGAACTTGTGTCTGGACCCCACTTCCTCCTGCCTCTTCCAGGGCCCACCTCTAGCATTCCCTCTCCTGGGATTGTCCATCTCTCCTTCTTACCCCACCTAAAAGCAAGCTCTAATTCTAAAAATCCCTTTCCAGTTATTATGTTCCCCTCATTCCTCATCTAATTTCATTCCTCTTCTTCGATCCAAACACTTGAAGCACAATCCACACATGATGTCCCTTCTTTGTGTCTCACCCACTTAAGGCACTATCATTTCTGTCTCCCACTGAGTTATTAGAGCTATGCGCATCAAAATTAGCTTTATCCAAGTGGCCAAAACCACTGGACGGTGTTCATCTTTATCTTACTTGACTTTTTTTTTCTTTTTTGATTCCTTTAGCACAGCTGAGCATTTGTAATAAACATTCTGGACTTCCTCAACCCCCGTGCAACTAGAAACCCCCCAGTCTCTTGGCATCTCTCTCAGGCTGCTCATATATGTGGTCTCCAGAGTCACGGTCACCAATACATTACAATGAACTAATACCAGAGGAAGATATAAAAATACTTGGCCATTTCTACTTCCTGCAGGTGGCACCAGAGACAGGATCATAGGCAGGTGGGCTGAGAAGGGGCTGTGCAGAAGTTGGTGACACTCTTTATTTCTGCCTTGAAAATACTCTGGATCTGGATCTGGAGGAGCCACGTGGCCAAGGGGTCTCCTTGGGGCATGTTTATCTTTCCAGGCTCACCACTTGTGGGTGGAGATAGGACTAAGTCACATGTATAACTTGCATAAAGGGGAGGCCAAATGCAGCAGTAAAAAGTCTCTGGAAAGCAGAATTCAACAATTTAAAAATCAATTTTTTTGTCCTTAGATAGCCAAAAATGGTTGCTCGTGGTTTCTTATGTTTCTTTAACTAGGGTTACCAGAACACAGCTTTGTATTAGAAATGCAAGTTCGGCAGAAATGTGTCTTCCCTAATGAGGCCTGGTGCCTACTGGTATTGTGTCTGAGTCCCTGGGGCTGGTCAGTGGGTGGTGGTGGCACTCTCTGATTTCCTAGTTACTGAGAAGTCCACAGGCCTCCTGTGGACATATTAAGTGGCCATAAACTACCCCGGAGCTTGGGAACTCAGCACAGGGCTTCCACACGGGGCCTGACTCTACACGGGCCCTGTGGGTGGGTTTGTGGGAAGAGCTTTCCACTTAGAGCTGGCCACGGGGACCCCTTGTCACTCGGTGGGTGACTTCATATCAAAGCCTATGGCATGACGGAGCCTTGGTTCTGAATGAAGCTAGGCAGAAAATGGTATAGTTGGAAGCAGAAGATTCACCACTTGTGGGAAGGTTACAAGAATTCCATTGTGGCCACAGACAAGAGCCAGCTTTGTGTGTTCTGTGCTGCTGAAAGGCCTCTGTAAAAAATCCATTTGTTCAAGGCAACATGGAATGTCCGAGCTGGCGGGGACCTCCGAGACCATCTAACCCAACCTTCTCATTCTTTTCAATATAGGTTTCAAAATGCGGACTGTGGTAGGACCCCCATCATTGCATCCAGTCGTGTGATTTCGAAATTTTTTTCCATCCCTTCAATGTTAAGCTAAACATTGACAGCAAAACAAACAAGGATAGCCAGGTAAAACAAGGAGATTTTCAAAGCTAAATTCTTCACACTGACTGCTTCTGGGACAACCCTCATTTCTTTATTAAACCATGGCCAACTGACTTCTGTCCTCACTCTCTATAAAAACAGTTCTCAAGGCCTTTGGGTCCCCCTTCCTCTTGGGTTCTTATGCCATCACCAACCCATTCTTCAAAGTCTACCTCGAACACCAAAAAGGGCCCCTGACTCCCTCAAGTCCATCATCTATGGCCTTTTGTTCTAGTTTAAACCTCGTTAGTGGGGTTTTGTTCCTGGCAAGCAAACTAGTATTGGGGGGGGGGATATTTTTTAAATGAAACAAATCCCTGCACCCCTCCACACCCATCTATTTCCTTGTTCCCTTGGTCTTTGCGTGTCTTTGAACAGAATCTTTCAAGGAAGGGATAGCTCACTTTGCTTAAAGGCAGTCCAAAATGCTGCCTCCCATTGGGTGTCAAGCACATTATGTAGATGGTCTCATTTCACCTCAAAACATCCATAGGGAAGTAGGTAGTACACCATCTTTCAAATGATAAAACAGGCACATAGGTTAAACAGCTTGCCTTATTGAGCGCTGGAGCTGGGATTTGAACCTCTCACCACTCACCCAGTCAGAGGTTATAGAACCTACATGAAAAGCTGCCTCATGGGGCTTTCACCAAATCATGGGGCCGTTACCAAACTGCTGCTCAGCTATGTTATCCCCCACCCTTCCCCTCCTTACAGTTACTATTTAAACTTGGGCCTGGGGGTTCTTTGACCTCCTGGGGAAAAGGGGGCTGAATGAGCTTAGGTTCCTGACAGTCAGACTGGCCCAACTCCAGTCTCCCAGTTTCCAAGCCTCCCCCTGCCAACCACCCACAAATATGCCTCAGCTTCCACATTATTAGCTGTGGGTTCTCTTCTGACGTAGAATCTCCCATGAAGTGTTTATCTTTCTACAATCAAGGAAGAGCAAAAAACATTTGCCTTTTCCCACTTGGAGAAATTTCCCCTTTTCTACTTAGAACAGCTATCTTGAAACAGTCACCTTGGGCTAGGCCAAGCACTCCCCTGGCCTGGATGGGAGACTCTGCGTGCGCTCCAGGCCACTGGTATTGAGTGTGGCCTTAGCTGTGTGGGTTTTGCAAGGTAAGAAGCGATCTCTCGGGGCGCCTGGGTGGCTCAGTCGTTAAGCGTCTGCCTTCAGCTCAGGTCAAGATCCCAGAGTCCTGGGATCGAGCCCTTCATCGGGCTCCCTACTCGGCGGGAAGCCTGCTTCTCCCTCTCCCACTCCCCCTGCTTGTGTTCCTGTTCTCTCTCTGTCAAATAAATAAATAAAATCTTAAAAAAAAAAAAAGCGACCTCTTGGTTGCTAGAGGTAGTTGATTTGGCTGGAATCCCCCCACTCAGTGGTTCTGCTCTCTGAGAAATTCAGAATCCTTGACAGAGGCCCTCACTTTGGCAGCTTTCTAGAACTCAGAGAATTTAATCTCTGCAGCAAACTCGAATTAGGTTACATTTGCCCTTTCTTCTTTCTTTCTGTTGACTTCCCAGGAGATTTCAAGCATCCAGAGATGTTCTTTTGAAGACTGGTGTTTCCGAAGTTAGCAGTGACTTCTCAGAGTCCGCCTCATTTCCGAATATCAACCCCGCTGAGGTCACAGCCATTGCCTCAGAGAAATTGGTGAAAATTAATCACCTTTAAACTAATCTGGGAATAGGTTAGGTTCCATGAAGTGTTCTTAGCACTTTGGGATAGGCTCCTTAATATGGCAAAATGGCAAATACAAATCCTAGTCTGCATCTCAGATTTGCAGGAATGATAACTTTATTTTTCAATAATCACACTCATGATTTCATTTCCTATTCTGCGGAGTGGCTAAACTCCATCTTGGTCTATATAGTGTTCCTTCTTAATGCCCAGCAGGCTGAGAGGAATAGGATTTCCAGCCTTGGGGGGATGGGATAATCAGAGGAAACAGCCAGAATGGTGACTTTGGTGGATCCTAAAGAAAGGCAGGGCCCCATGGAAGCAGTGCAATCCTTACATGGAGATTCATGGGCCTCAGGAAGACAGTAAGACAGCAGGAGAGAAAATGTCTGTGGTGAGTCTTGGCAGCCAAGGCCTTACCCAGCCGCACAAAGAGTTCCACCCCAGATTGGCTGAGAACATTCCGAGTGGCTTGGGAGAGACAGAAAAGTTTCTGGCGGAGCCATTCATGTGGGAATGAGACTGTCTCTATGGAGCCTGTATGGACTGACATCCAAAGACCACATGGGGTGAGGGATGTCTCGGAAGTCACCCCCACAAGGGCACTGAGGAGCAGCTAACCACCAGGCCTCTTCTCTCAGTCCTCCTTGATATCTTGGCACTATGAGTCCCAAGGAACTTCAACACAACTTGCGGAGGGAGATGCAGGAGCGAAAACCTCAGTTGACTGATACAATTTTGCATCCACCACAGCAAATTGGGAGGTCAAAACTGAAAGCAAATTGAGTTTGGGAAGAATATAGAAAAATTATCATTCATGCGCACCTGAATTTGTGAGGCTGGAGTTGTATCCTAGCTCTAGCAAAGTGTGGATTTAGCAAAAGAGCTCAGAAGAATTTCATGGAAACAAAATTCAGGAGGTGTATCTGGGCTTCGTGGGAATGAGAAAGCCACTAGCAGCTACTGCCTGCACTCTGACTGTCCCTCATAATCAGCTTTTCTCTGGGACAGGGGACCAATCTCCTCTTGCAAAGACTGAGACAGAGGCAGGTGGCTTTCTCTCCCAACTCATAGCCTCTATTCCTCCATTACTTCGGTGGACATGGGTCTTTGGTTGGTGCTCACTAAGGAGCCATCTCCACGTGACCTATTGGCCACATGACTGCCACAAATTCATTGTAGTCTTAGTGCCTCTTGGTTGAAAGTTTTGAGAGGGTATCACCTTTGACCTTCTGTTTGCCCTTTAGATCAGGAACCCACCCTGGTTCAATTCTGTGGGGTCAGAGGGTGAGGAGTCAGGTAAATCAGACATGACTGCTCAAACCAGTCACGTCACCAAAAGTATATGGGTCAGAAAGTTTCAGAGAAGAGGATCTTGGGCCCAGAGGCCTGGCCCAGTCTCTAACTTACCTTTGTGAAAATTACTACTGTGTGTGTCTTATACTCCTCTCTACCTTGTCACATCTTTGAAAGTAGAAGCTCGAATTCATTTCTGTATGCACCATGACATCTTCGTGTGCCTTTTGCATCTGGGAGAGAGAGTTCAATGAATACTGAATCAGTGCACATCTCTCTACTCTTATCCCTTCATTTCTCTATACTCATTCTCTGTTCTTTATGCCTTTATTTCTGAGCGAACAGTGTTCAGGTTAAAACCCAAATAGAATAATTCTTGTTGCTGAGGCGTAACAGGTGAGTGCCAGCCACAATGACTAGATTCGAGTGTGACCCTCATGCAGGTGGATTTCCTGAGCAGACACTGGAAAGAAACATCCTTAGCGTCACCATATTTACAACTGGGCTTTCCCTAACAACTGAGCATCTTAATTTCTCATTATTTTAGAGCTGTCTTAACTGCTATGGAAATTGGCAGGAGACCACGTCCAACGTGTGAAGCATGTAAGTGATAGATTACAACCAATTTAAAGAAGAGGGGCAAGTAGCACTCTACAGGAAGATAACTCCTAGTCTCATCTCGACACTTTGAACGATTTTTCTAAATTAAAAGCTTCAAGTTTATTAGCAATCATTGCCCTGGTTTGAGTAAAGAAATTCAAATATTTCAAGTTTCTCTCTGCGCTAATTAAACGAGCTCTATTGAAATGGCAGGGCTGTCCTGATGCCGATGATGACAAATGAGAATCATAAAACCTTGAGCCTGGAGGGAGTTTACAGATCATTTAATCCAATCCTTCCGTTTTACAGGGGAGGACAGCGAAGCTGCTATAAGGTATGTGATTTGTCACAAATCTAGAGCCAGGGCCACAACTCCCACCCACGGCGGTCCAGGGTTCTTCAACCTGAAAAAAATCACAACTACTATGGGCAGTGGGGTAATGCTAGAAATTACTAACATGGTGTGATCTGTGATTTATAATAAGAAATAAATATTTTGTCTTAATTTTTTGCTTGTCCTAAAATGCTGGGAAGCTCCTAGGGGAGAATGATAAAAAGTATCTTTTGTTATGTTAATGAGGTGACTTTTGGAAAGCCCCAGGTAACCTAAAGGTAGTGGTTGGTTGCCAGGGGAACCAATTATGTGATTGGAAGGTAGGAACTTTCAGTCCCACAACCAGAGGTCCAAGGTAGGGAGAGGGGCTAGAGGTAGAGTTCAATCACCAATGGCCAATGATTTAATCAATCATGCTTATGTAAATGAAGCCTCCGTGGAAACCCAAAAGGAAGGGTTAGGAGAGTTTCCAGGTTGGTGAACTGGAACGTTTCCATGTGCCACTGGGTGGGGTCCCAGACTCCACCAGGACAGAAGCTCCTTTGTTTTTGACCTTGCCCTATATATCCCTTCACCTGGGTCTTGATCCTATAACAAGTTTCAGGTTCACGTTGATTCTTTCAAGTTCTCTCTGTGTAGCTGGGGTACAGGGGTGCAAGAACACCTGGCTCCAGGGGTCCCCAAAAGACCCCCAGTTCAGCCACTCACCACTGACAAAATCCGGAAGACAGAGAGATGTGGTGGTGAAACCAGAAAGTAATTTATTTCAGTGAGGCCAACACCGCGAAGACAGCAGATTAGTGTCCCAAAGATGATCTCCAAGTGCTTAAAATACTTCCAGGTTTATGTAAGGAAAATGTGGGACAAAGGTCAGGTGGATTTGTGCAGGTGGGCGGTAAAGGTCAGGTCAATCATTGTCTTGGGGTCAATCACAAGGAGTCTTGCTCGCTCAGGGCAGTCCTTACTGTTTAAGGGGGTAGTTTCCGTTGCCATCAGGGGATACTTTGCCCACCCGGTCTTTGGAAAAGAGACCTTAATCAGTTAGAAAGTTTGAGGTCAAAATGGAGGTAGTTGAAGTCCTTTTTCATTGGCACTAATTAAAATAGCTCCTTCATATCCTTTAACATCCTTTGTAATTGAACAGGTTCAGGACAGGACCTCCTCTCCCTCCCACCCCCCAGAATGTGCCATTTTGGCATGTGGATCATTTTGAACTGAAGGCACTTGAGATCCTGCAGGTTCAAGAGAAAATTTTGCCCCTCCCTTAACTACATAAAAGAATATAATTGGGGATTTTTTCCCAGAATAAGTTACTAACAGAGATAAATTTTATCTGAGTCACCCATCTGTATAGTAGGGCAAACATCCAATTACCAAACATCTGCTCTTCTTATCACCCTGTGAAATGCATGAAATGCATTCCTTTCCTATGAAATCCCAGACCCCTATCCCCTTCTCCTTAGTTCAGAATGACATATATACTTCATTTTGCCTGACTGTCTTTGGAATTTCCATGTCCCTGTGGACTCCCCAAATGTAACACCTATTAAATTTGAATTTCTCCTGTTAATCTGTCTCATGTCTGGGCGCCTGGGTGGCTCAGTCATTAAGCGTCTGCCTTCGGCTTGGATCACGATCCCGGGGTCCTGGGATCGAGCCCCGCATCGGGTTCCCTGCTTCGCGGGAGGCCTGCTTCTCCCTCTCCCACTCCCCCTACTTGTGTTCCCTCTCTCGTTGTCTCTCTCTGTCAAGTAAATAAATAAAATCTTAAAAAAAAAAAAAATCTGTCTCATGTCAATTTGGTTCTTAGTCCATTTAGAAGGACCCTTGAGGGAATAGAAATTCTTGCTCCCCAACATAATAAACCAATATCTAGTGAGTAAACTAGTTTCCTGAGTCCTGTGAGCTACTCTAGCAAATTAATTGATCCCAAGGAGGGGGGCGTGGGAGCCTCTGATTTATAACCAGTCAGTCAGAAAGCCATGTAGCAATCTGGACCTGTGATTAGCATCTGAAGTGGAGGGCAGTCTTGTGTGACTAGGCCCTTACCTGTGGAACTTTATGCAGATAGTGCCAGAATTAAGTGCAATTGTACCCAGATGGTGTCAGCATTGCTTGGTGGTGGGAAGAAAAACACACGTATCAGAATTGTTACGTGGGTAACATCAACAGTCTTTAGCAGTATATGTGGCTAAGCTCATGGAAGGAAAATAAGACAGTCTCCATCCTGAAGGAAAGGTAAAAGATGACTCATTTTTAGGACTCTGTGTCTCTTCAGGGATGCTCAGAAACCAGCCAGAGGAGCCCCATGGACGGGACTGGGCTTCCGGGTACAACAAGAGTGCCCAGTCATTCCTTACCAGGAATGTACCAGGCTTCATGCTCAACAATCACTCCTCATGAGCTAGCTAAACCACACAACCCACCGACTGGGATCAGCGTTATCTTCATTTCACAGACAGAGAAGACTAAAGTTAACACAGATGAGAAATTTGCCCAAGATCACATACCAACGTCACTAACTAGTACCCAAGCTGGGATCTGCACTCAGATCTCTTAAAGTCCCAAGCCTGTGTTCTTAACCAGAGGTGACATTTGAATAAAGCCTCCTTGGTGCACACTGGGGCCTCTCTGCGGAATCTGGTTCTGCACCGCCCATATTTTAAATTTATGTGAATACTGAGGCTGCCAGGAGAAATTTTGCGTGCCTGGACGAGTCTGAGCTGAACAGGCCTTTCAGCCCCAGGCAAACTTATATGACAAGCTGCACCTCCAACTCTTTGGTAGGACAGAGCCAGCCAGGGGGTGGGGGGGGGGCAGGAAAGGGGCAAGAAGTAGGGAGCAGTTCCCCTAGAGAAGTAGGGTGGGGCTGCCAGGAGAATGGGGGGCTGCTGAGCTGGCGAAAACATGTCTGCTCAAGAGTAAAACAAATTACAGATTGCTGACAAAAAGATCACAATTGGATTCCATGCTTTAAAAAAAAAAAACAACTTTATTACAGAACTAAAAAAGGAAAGGAAGGGGATATGAAATCATCCTTATTTCATTAAGAATGCAATGTCACTAGCATTGACTGCTCTTGTAGCACATTCGTTAGCATTTTGTCAAGCACCAGTGTTGCAGAGAACACAGCCAGGAAAACTCCCGGGAAAGAGAAGTTGATCTAGAAGGCCCTTGGCTCTTATTGGTCAGATCCTGTTCTTGGCAGATCCTGCTCAAGTCCATTTTACCAGAAACCTCATACCTGGGTGGAGGCTCTTTCTCTCTATGAGCATGTGGCCCCAATCAGAAGGTGAGTTTCTACACAGGACTCTTGGGCCTTGATTAATTCCTGATAGCGGCTCCAAAAAATTCAATGAAAAAACTTGAGGGACCTTTAAATACAAATGAGGTTCATATTTGATAAGGAATGATTATGTCATCTTATCACCTCCCACTCTTAGTCATTCATCCAACACATATTTGCTGGTACCAAAGCGCCAGGTATACATTGCAGATACAGCAATGGGCAGAACAAACGCCCTCCAGGAGCTCAGTCGGGTCAGGGGAACTAGCCCACCTTCCCCAGCCTCCCTTTGTAACCACCTCCTGCTAGCCCCTTTCACCCTACCGCACCTGTCGCCCGGCGGGGCGGGGGCCACGTACCCTCTGCCCTCGGCGCCTCCTTAGGCCCCGGGCCCCCGTCCCGCCCCGGCCCGGTTTCGCCAGCGGCCTGGGAGAAGGCCCCGGCCGGGGCTGGCGCTCGTGGCGCGCAACAGCTGCAGGTCGCAAATGCCTCTCCCCGCCCCGGCCCAGCCCCCCGCGCTGGCTTGGGGCGGTGCGCCCGGCCCGGCTGCGGGCCCGGACCGCGGCGCGGAGAGGGGGCGGCGCAGGTAGCTGGCCGCCGCCCGGGAGTGAGCGCGGGAGCCGGGCCGCCGCGGCGGGATGGGGCGGCTCGGGGCCCGCCGCCTAGTCCTGCTCGCCGCCTGCCTGGGGCTCTGCGGGGCGCTCGGAGGTACGCGTCTAACTTCCCCTCCCTGACCCCTCCCCGGCCGCGCCGCGCCCGCTAGCAGAGGGTGGGCGAGCAGGGACGAGGGCGCGGTCTGGGGCCCTCCCGGGACTCCTGGGGGGCCCCGGGAAAGCGCGCCGCGACCCTGTCTCGAGCTCTCGGGCCGGGCGTTCCTGGGCTGGGCGGCAGGGAGGAGACTGCTCGGCCCTGCGCTGGGGGTGTGGGCGCCGCCGCGGGAAGCTTCCAGCTCCCGATCCCCACCCCCCACCCGCCCCGCCGCGCGCGGCCCGGCCCCGCCAGTTCAGGGGAGCCCCAGGGTGGGGGCCGTTCCCCAGCTTCGCGGGTCCCTCCCGGCCGATCGGGGGTTTCAGAGTTGAACTCCTGTTTGCACCCGGCACAGAGCGAACGAATCCTGCCGCCGTCCTTTCTGAGCCTTTGCAGCTCTGCGCCTGGCCCAGGCCCGGTGAGAGGTACTGGGCTGCACGCGACCCGCAGGCGTTTGGGGCCTTAAACTCGTCCCGAAATTCTTCGGTCTCTGGCCTGGCCTATTGTTCTATAAGTACCTCCACAAGTCCACCTACATTTTCTGGACTTAATTCAGTGGAAAGGCTTTGCATTTCCCTGGTGCTTTCCAGAAGTCAAGGATTACTAATAAAAGCATAATTATTGGGACTTTTTTACACAATGAGTACTGCACTTGGGCCTTCTTGCCCTCCATGGCTCCTTGAAATTTAATGTTGTTCAATGGAAGACTTCCTCTGAGATTTTTTAAAGATAAAGCATTCTAAATCAAGGGCCTTGTATCTCTTTATAGGATTCGGATTAAATTCTGAAGCTTATTTACTGCATTTTAGGCATGGAATAGACAGATTGCTGTCTACCGCGCCTCATGATTTCAGGAGGAGCTTCAGAGTCATGGTCCAGCCACGATGGCATCTGTAGTATGGACGCTTCACTCTTACCCCAGCTGCTCAGAGTCTGACTGCAGCTCCCCCCTCCCCCCCCACTCCCCGCTCCCCAGCTCTGCTCCCAACCTGCTGTATGTGGGCCCTTCCAAGCTCCTTCTCCCCATCTTCCTCCCTCCTTCCTGATTCCTGCCTGGCCCGAAGGGTGGATTGGGCCTGGAATTGGAGGTCTGGGGCTGCAGTCTGAGGCTTTGATGTGGCTTTGAGAGGGAAGGTTCCAGTTGCAGAACAGGGAGATCTGGGAGCGCAGTGAATGGTTCTGATTGGGTGGTGATCCGCCATGAACCAGTGGTCAGTGTAGGGTGATGGCAAGTCCATAACTTCGGAGTCAGATGGACTAGGGCTTCAGCCTGGGTGCCATCCTATGTTCTCAGACTGGCTTTGGGAAGGTGAGTTCCCTTCTCTAGGTCTTAATTTTGCATCTATAAAATTGAACTACTAACTTCTTCATAGAGGCTTGAGTAAAATACTGTGTAAGACTTCCTTACCGCTGGACAACTGCTCAGTAATGCTCATTTCCCTCCTTTTCTACTCATTACCCTCTTTCCTCCTCATCTGTGCAATTACCTTGGGTATGAGGCTAAGAGCCAATGGATTAAATACCCATCGAGGGGTACAGAAGGTGGATAGGAAGGTTTCTCAAATTCCATAGCATATACAGTCGTTCTCCCTTATCCACAGGAGATAATTCCAAGACCCCCAGTGGATGCCTGAAATCACAGATAGTACCGAACCCTATGTGTACAGTGTTTTTTCCTATAATGCATACCTATGATAAAGTCTAATTTGTAAATTAGGCATAGTAAGAGACCAACAGCAATAACTCACAATAAAATAGAACAACTGTAAAGATATACTATATTAAAAGTTATATGAATATAGTCTCACTCTCTCAAGAGTTTTATTATACTGCATTCACCCTTCTCATGATGCTCTGAGATGAGAAAATGTCTATGTGATGAGATGAACCAGGTGAATGACGTAGGCATTGTGACGTAGCTTTAGGCTGCTATTGACCTTCTGAAGATATGTCAGAAAAAGGATCGTCTGCTTCTGGACCATGATTGGCCGTGGGTAGCTGGCCAATCATAGATAAAGGAGGACTACTGTACTTTTAGCACATATACTGTTCCTCATCCATGGCTCTGATGGCAGCCCAAATATTGGATACTGAGGTCTTACCAAAGTATATATATACCATGGAATATTATGCAGCCATCAAAAGGAATGAAATCTTGCCATTTGCAACGACGTGGATGGAACTGGAGGGTATTATGCTGAGCGAAATAAGTCAATCAGAGAAAGACAAGTATCACGTGATCTCACGGATAGGAGGAATTCTTAATCGCAGGAAACAACCTGAGGGTTGCTGGAGTGGGGGGGGGGT